>NW_024717051.1:25000-292500 GCF_018991925.1 Homarus americanus | reverse complement strand
GTTAGGTTAGGTTAGGTTAGGTTAGATTAGGTTAGGTTAGATTAGATTAGGTTAGGTTAGATTAGGTTAGGTTAGGTTAGGTTAGATTAGGATAGGTTGGGTTAGGTTAGGTTTTAATTTTATATTTGGTTAGTTACTGTTAAATTTTTGTTAGGTTGGATTAGGTTATGTCAACTTAGGTGAGGAAGTATTAAGTTTATTCTTCTTTCATCATCTTCAAATTCTTTCTTTCTTTCTTTCTTTCTTTCTTTCTTTCTTTATGATGTTTCTTCTCCTTCTCCTAATACTCTCTCACTCACCCACCACCGATCACCCCTTATACTTCTGTCACACATCACCCTCAGGAGATCATTACCAGCGGCTATTGGAGGAGGAGGAGGAGGAGGTGCTACTGCTGACGGGGGCGGCGACGGTGGTAGAGGAGAAGCTAAAGATGATGATGCCCCCTTGAGTCCAGTCTAAGATGAGGGGCCGAGATGTTTCTGTACCTCACCGTCAGGAGTAGATGATTAATATTACCTGATAATTAATGAGTTGTTACCTGCTTGTTTGGTGGGGTGAAGAGATAGCTTATTGGTGAGGTTGTGTTGGTTTATGCATTTTAGGATTAATTAGTCGTTTGATCTCTTTGCTTTGTGTGTAGTGGTGGTGGTGGTGGTGGTGGTGAGCACACTTGAGGAGGCTTCAGCACCCAGTGTCCTTCACATCTTACACACCTGTTGCAGCAGACAAGGCGTGGGCGTTTATGTTGGGGTGTTTGTGTTAGAGAGAGAAAGAGAGAGAGAGAGAGAGGTACTGTAGTTATTCATCATCGTAGTCGTTTAATAATAATAATGATGATGATGATGATGATGATAATTATAATGATCATAATAACCATTGATTCTTGGGTCTCATATTTACAAAATGACTCGAAATAGATCGTAAGTTTAATTTCTTTCTTTCTTTCTTTCTTTCTTTCTTTCTGTTGGATCTCTCTCTCTCTCTCTCTCTCTCTCTCTCTCTCTCTCTCTCTCTCTCTCTCTCTCTCTCTCTCTCTCTCTCTCTCTCTCTCTCTCTCTCTCTCTCTCTCTCCAGTTGTCTAGGTCAAGGTGATGCCAGTGGGAGGTGTTGAGTGGTTCAGATGGCGTTGTGGTGACATGAATGAGAAGGAGGGAGTGAAGAGGAAGGATGGATGACAGAAACTTGGTCCTTCTTCCTGTCATGTAAACACCTGGTTTGGTAACGCTCTGTCTGTCATTCAGTCATTCCGTGTTTAGTCTCTCTCTCTCTCTCTCTCTCTCTCTCTCAAGTTTCCATCTTCTTGTTGGCCTCACCGATAAGAGAAAACACACACACACACACACACACACACACGTATATCAAGGAACAATTAATTTCTCTTCTCAACTTGACATCATTAAGGTTCCATTATACATCGTTTATTGACCACTTAAGCTTAGAACCACTTAAGCTTAGAACCACTTAAGCTTAGAACCACTTAAGCTTTTAGAACCATTAAGCTTTTAGAACCATAACTACATCATGTTTTAGAGTGACTTATCAACTTAAGCTTAGTGTAAGACGTTGACTAAGCTTATGTGTTTTATAGTGGCGAGTATTATATTGAATCAGAGAATAATGAGCAATAATACAAAGCTTTTTATGTTATTTTATTTTATTTGTTAGTTATGTTTTATTGTATTTGTGTATTTTTATTATTTAATTTATTTTTATTTTGTTTTATTATTTATTATTATTATTATTATTATTATTATTATTATTATTATTATTATTATTAACGAATCACCTGGAACACACACACACACACACACACACACACACACACACACACACACACAGAGAGAGTCTTGAGTCTTGCTTACTGAGTCTCTGAAGGATATGCATTGTAAATAAACTTCACACACCTTACCTGTCGCTGCGTGTTTACTGCCGGCCTGAGACACACACCTCACCTGTAATCAATGTCTTGTTCATTAGTATACCTGCTATCTCACCTGGTTACTAAGTTGTTCGTATGTAGCTTAAATATTGTGGTTATTATTTAGTATTGTAGTTATCGCTGTTGTTTTATGTTATTATTATTATTATTGGTATTATTATTATTATTATTATTATTATTATTATTATTAGTATTATTATCATCAATTTAGTTCTTGTATATGTAATAATTTTCAATATATCGTCAGCACTTTCAAGAACCTGTAACAAATACCATTAACTAAATTACAATACTAATACAAGATCATAACACGTAAAAATTAATCGACTTTTTTACTTTTTGGATAATGATAAAGTAGGTATTGTAAGCAGTAGCGTGAGGGGCGGGGCGGGGCGGGGCGGGGCGGGGCGGGGCATGGTGTTGAGTTGTTTCTTGATCGCAGACAGAGTGACGTAATCATGGGAGTGTCAATAACGCGGTGAAGAGTCTTGTCTGCTGTGCCTCGACTGGCTTGGCTTGGCTTGGCTTGACTGGACTCCTTCCATATAGCGCTCACCATCCACACGTTAGTTCATACCGGGGTATATCAGTCCTCTGAAATGCTGACTGATTGACTGCTTGGTTGACTGGCTGACTGACTGATTGACTTATAACACTCGTCCTCCTCACGCCATTTCATACTTGGATTAATCAGTCATATGAACCACTACCTACCTCCCCCCGCCCGCCCGCCCCTTTACATGTTCACCTCGTGCTTCGCAAATGACATTCTTAATAAACTTATGAGGGTATTTATTCTCGCTTACGTTATCAGTTCCCCCAGGTGTCACGTCACGGCTTGTTCATTGTTTTTATTTTCAATTTGATCAGTGTGTGGTAAGGTGACAATAACAGTGTATAGGAGTGAAATTATTTAGTTGTGGTTTGGTTATGTCTGAGTGAATGAATGAAACGTTTGGTTATGTCCCAGTGAATGAATGAAACGTTTGGTTATGTCTGAGTAAATGAATGAATGAAACGTTTGGTTATGTCTGAGTGAATGAATGAAACGTTTGGTTATGTCTGAGTGAATGAATGAAACGTTTGGTTATGTCTGAGTAAATGAATGAAACGTTTAGTTATGAGTCTTTGTGTGTGTTGTCTTTGTTCTTGTGTTCTTTGTAAATTAGTTTGTTGGTGCATGAGCGGAGTGTGAGACTGTATACTGCGCCGCAAGTTTGGTGTGTGTGTGTGTGTGTGTGTGATCGAGGAGGACGACGAGTGTATCTTGGTGTATCGTTACAACACGGTCTTGTGGGTGAGGAGAGAGAGAGAGAGAGAGAGAGAGAGAGAGAGAGAGAGAGAGAGAGAGAGAGAGAGCCCATTGCTTCAGTGTTCTGTATTGTTAAAGTTTTAATAACTCTTGTCCTCATGGAAATTGGGTTTTTAAACTCGTTGGTGTAAATGCTCTCTCTTGCTCTACTTTCTTTCTTTCTTTCTTTCTTTCTTTCTTTCTTTCTTTGGTTCAGTAGTTGTGTTCAATGTTACTCACAGAAGAACCGATTTTACCTCACGAAAAACTAAGACTGAAGGTCACGGTTTAAAGGTCAACTACCACGACCTTTAGCTTATCTTATAAATACTTGGACTGACTTAGGTCAAACGTAGTCCCTTGTAGTCCCCTCTAAAAGAATATATTAACCCCCCCCCCCCCTCTGACCCACTGCTATCGAGTACCTTGGTCTAGCTGTAGAATGAGTGTCTGTCTGTCTGTCTGTCTGTCTGTCTGTCTGTCTGTCTGTCTGTCTGTTATACCTAATTCCTACATGCTATTTTGTCGTCAGCATGCTTCAATAAGGCTGTACCAAGGAACACTGGAACAAAACGCAGGGATGACTTAAGGCTTGTTCTCGCTTGTCTTCATCATGTGGTGTTAGGTCCTTATAGCTCTAACAAAGAACTGCAGTATTTCCACTCTTTTTTTTTTTCATTGTTTTCATCTTCAAATCTTTTCAGTAAGTTTCATTCAAGAAGTAACTTTTCGCTGGTCTTGTTGTTGGGGTCTGGCGTTGCATTAGACCCGAGAATATATCAGCTTTTTGTGTATATATTTCTTTGGAAGGTTTGTATGGTGAGGGACTTATTAAATGCCATTATCAGTATTGAGTCAGTCATACACCTCCTGCCCAACGCATACATACTCCCTATTCCATGACGTGTTTACTCCACCTCCTCCATAATTCCTCCCGTGTCCATTATCATGAGCAAGTGGCCGTAATGCCTTACACACCCTCTACTCACGCATACACCTACTTACACCCTCCCTCTTTCGCCATACACACCTACTTACACACCCTCCCTACTCCGCCATACACCTACTTACACACCCTCCCTACTCCGCCCATACACCCTTCAGAGCCATTACTTTTACCCACTTCCCATAATACACATATATACACCCACTTGCATACATACACACACAAACTACCGTACAAATATTCCAACTAACATAATTTTCCCCCATTACACTCTACCCCCCACCACCCCGCCCCTCCTCCTCTCGCTCTCCCTAATAACCATAGTTAAGGTGTAATTACTGACCACTTGTTTTAGCTTGTTTACAAATGGTGTATAAATGTCTTGTCCCCCCACCACCACGGATATAATGGTGGTGGTGGTCGTCAAATGTTTGTCGTTGTTGTTAGTTTTTGTCGTGTTTGTATATGTCGTCATTGTTATTGTTTGTTTTTGTCATTGTTTCATTGTCTTTTTTTTTTTTTTTTTTTTTGGAGGATGACCGCTGTAATTGTGCTGAACCTCTCTACAGCAGCCTTTAATAGATAGTTTATTATATACAGTAAGTCCAGATAGCAGTAGCTTGGTTGATCATCTTGCTATCCGGGAAAGTTTGGCTAGGGAGGGAAGGGAGGTGGGGTAGAGATAAACTGCGATTAGCGCCATCTAGTGTAAGCGTGTTTTACCAATTTATCTTCTTTAGCTTCTGTTTCTCTCTCTCTCTCTCTCTCTCTCTCTCTCTCTCTCTCTCTCCCCACAACATGAAAAATTATTACCTCCTTTTAATAATTTAATTACATAATAATTACCTTTTCTATACACACACACTCGTCTTGACTTTATTAATAACATACTTTTATCCTTTTTTGTCTCCAACAGGTTGGTGTTACTGAGAGAGGCAGATGTGACATGGTGTACGTATGGGTGAGTATTATGGTAGAGTGCTTGTCAGTGGGTGTCTAGAGTGCACGTGGTGGGTGTGTAGAGTGCGTGGTGGAATGGCAAGTGCGTGGTGGGTGTGTAGAGTGCGTGGTGGAGTGTGTAGAGTGCGTGGTGGAGTGAGTAGTGTGTGTGTGTCATGCAGCAACTGGTAGGAAACCACACAGTGATAGCCTTGCCAACCCCTAGACTTATGTACCTGTGTGTGTGTGTGTGTGTGTGTGTGTGTGTGTGTGTGTGTGTATGTGTGTGTGTGGTAGCCTGTCAGTCATCACTTTTTGAAACTTTACTGTGGGCGAGATTTTAATTCACTCACTCACCGAGGGAAAAAGATAATTACGTTACCTCAGTGTGTACCTGTTAATGATAGCTCTAGCACCTGTACAGTAACTTACCTCGACTTATTCTTGTAAACCTACGTCATGGTGAAAGAGTTAGATTTAACATTATTTTTTTTATTATTATTATTAGAAAAAGTAGTAGTAATTTTTATTATATTATTGTTATTATTGTTATTGTTGGTATTTGTTTATTCTAGGTGGGATTTTTTAAACTGCCTACCTCAGTATATATTATTACCTTACTAATTATGTACCTGCATGTACATATATTTGTGTAACAGGTATTAACCCCACTAGTACTACTTAACTGATATACCTGTAATGCGATGCCGTATGTTTAAAAATAAGGTCTATTTACAAACATTCTAAATTCGATTCTCTACATAGGCCTATTGGAGTAGGCCTAAGTAACCTAACTTCTTTATATAATTAATTTTTTTAGATTAGAAATATATTAAATAAACAGTAAAAATTTTAAGATAATTTATTGATATTTTTTTCTATAGTTTAATTCCATAGTATTATAATCTTCACCTCATATCAACGTGTTATTATGAGTACTATGTGAGTGGGGGTTGAGGGGGGTAGTGCATCTCTCACACACACACCAGCAGGGGCTCTTGTGGTCCCCTCCCTCCTTCCCCCCATCCGACCAACCTGCCGTGTGATAAAATATAGACAAAGGGTAATTAATTATTATCTCCACTAATAGCCACACGCGCCTAGTTGTATGGCACTAGACACAGGTAAGGCAGAGACACACCGACACGTTTTCATTCACAAATCTTATAGTTTTAAATAGTGTTGTAGTTGAATTATGTTTAGAGGCTTATTATTATTGGCTGTGGTGTGTACAATGATTATCTAAGGATATTCATTATATATTATGCTCTACTTATAGTATTATTACCATTATTATGCTCAATATATCGAGTCCTATTATTATGTTTTATTCATTATAGTATTATCATTATTATGTACAATTTATCGACTCCATCATTGTGCTTAGTATTGCATATAAAAATTATTTGCTTGTACGTTTTTAGTACAGAGCGTTAAGTGAACATACAGAGTGTTAAGTGAAATTGGTTATAGCGTTAAGTGAAGGTGGTTATAGCGTTAAGTGAATTGGTTATAGCGTTAAGTGAAATTGGTTATAGCGTTAGGTATTGAGGTGGTTATAGCGTTAAGTGAAATTGGATATAGCGTTAAGTGAGGTGGTTATAGCGTTAAGTGAAATTGGTTATAGCGTTAAGTGAAATTGGTTATAGCGTTAGTGAGGTGGTTATAGCGTTAAGTGAGGTGGTTATAGCGTTAAGTGAAGATTGGATATAGCGTTCTGGTAGAAATTAGTTCAGCGTTAAAGTGAGGTGGATATAGAGGTTAAGTGGTGGTTACTAGCGTTAAGTGAGGTGGTTATAGCGTTAAGTGAGGTGGTTATAGCGTTAAGTGAGGTGAGTTATAGCGTTAAGTGAAATTAGTTATAGCGTTAAGTGAGGTGGTTATGGCGTTAAGTGAGGTGGTTATAGCGTTAAGTGAGGTGGTTATAGCGTTAAGTGAGGTGTTTATAGCGTTAAGTGAAATTGGTTATAGCGTTAAGTGAGGTGTGGTTATAGCGTTAAGTGAAATTGGTTATAGCGTTAAGTGAGGTGGTTATAGCGTTAAGTGAGGTGGTTATAGCGTTAAGTGAGGTGGTTATAGCGTTAAGTGAGGTGGTTATAGCGTTAAGTGAGGTGGTTATAGCGTTAAGTGAGGTGGTTATAGCGTTAAGTGAGGTGGTTATAGCGTTAAGTGAGGTGGTTATAGCGTTAAGTGAGGTGGTTATAGCGTTAGGAGCGAGGATAACGGAAGCCAGACACAGCGTTGAGTTCACAGCGATTGAGCAAACTTGGAATGTCCTCAACTTTGTCCAACTAGATATTTTTTACACAGTTCCCTTGCCTTCCCACTCTTTATTATCTCCCTTTGTTCCTCCTCTCCCCTTACACAGGCAATAAGTCAACGGTACGATCCGCACACTGGGAACACGGCCCAAAGGAAGCATCGGCCAGGCGCCCAGCTAGTTTGAGCTCAGTTGGAGAGCAGGATGGCTTCAATGTATGTTTCTATGGCAGCATTAATACGTTAGTGAGATGTGTGGTCCTGTTAAAGAAGACCAAGACGAAAAAGAAACGATTGTAGCGTTCAAGTGATGTCTGTTTACAAAAGTGACGCAAGTACTGTACTCTAGTCAAATAAAATTCCCGTCGTGATGTATTATTATTATTATTTATTTACGATAAAATTTTTGGTCGTGTTTTGTTATTTAAATACACTTTTTATATATTTTGTACATTTTGACATTAATAAGAAAAATAAGAACAGTGTAAATTTTATCAATACAATAGACTCTATGGCAAATGTAAACCTAGCGCACCGTGGATTTTCAGACGCACCGTATCATCCCACTTTCGACAACAAATAAGTTGTCGCTGAAGAGACAACTTAAGTTCGTTGAAAAACCAACACTATGGCGGATTTATTCTGGGTAGAAACACAAGTGTGAGCGCAGCTGTAGAGGCGTTTAACTATCGGGTGAAATAAACTCAGGGGGAGGGGGCTAATCTTCGCGTGATCCGTGGGAGTTTATTCCTAACCACGAGGGGAGGATCGAGGAAATCTTAATTTAGCTAAGTGTCATGAGGCAGTGAGTGGCATGGTGCGTCAGGCTGTGGGACGGTGGCTACTCTGTCACCTTCAACATATTGTCTCCAACACAATGCCCTCAGAGACCGTACGTCACTTCATATTATATTATAGCCACAGACATATATATGCCCTATAGCGTTTAATTTAATCTTTATTAGTTATAGGAGTGTTAAGTTTATATATATACAGTATATATATCCCAGATGCATATAACTTTAACATAATTCTCCTGTCACTCGTCATGAGAAAATATGACACATTAATGCTTGGTAACGTCTCTGGAAGCTGACGACAGACAACAAGAGTACTGCGTTGTAGAATATAAAGGTCATGTTCTTCACTTGTTTATTTCATGTTTATTTACACTGAATTTTGCCTCCTGGTGATTATTTAGACATTGATTATTATAAGAGATGTATACTGTAGTGCGTTGTGTCAATCACCACGTTTGACCAGAGAGGTAAGTCTCTCTCTCTCTCTCTCTCTCTCTCTCTCTCTCTCTCTCTCTCGTGTTTCTACCCTAGCTGAAGTAATGACGAACTTGGCCACTCACTACTGTAATACACCCTTTTTATATGGACTCACACACGGTACAGGTTAATTATGACTTGGGGCCCCAGGTGTGTTTGTTTGTCTTGACCCCACGTGTGTTTGTGTGTCTTGGGTACGAGTTGTTGTTGTTGTGTCTTTGTTCTTGTGTCCTTTGTAAATTAGTTTGTTGGTGCATGAGCGGAGTGTGAGACTGTATACTGCGCCGCAAGTTTGGTGTGTGTGTGTGTGTGTGTGTCAATGATCTCTCCGCCACCCTGTCGCCACCACCACCGGCAACACTACCACACCACCACATCCGTCAACCACTATATAATCCCCACCACTACTACCACAATTACTAGGCCTACTAACATGAACACACCATTACTACCATCACCACCAACAACCACTACCACCACCACCAACAACCACAACCATCATCACCACCAGCCACAACAACAACCATCGGGGTAATTAGGTGCTGCCAGACGCCTCTCTACACCTCTTTAGCTCCTCCGTCAACACCTTCGTCAAAAAAAAAAAAAGATGTCTCTCCCCGTCAGTATGTACCCGTCAGTGTGTCTGTCAGTGTGTTAGCCGTCTACCGCATCACCATTAGTTGTCTTTGGTCAGGTCAGGTCAGGTGGTCTTCACACGGCATCTAGTAGAGGTTATATACACTAAGGTCAGAGGTCAGGCGTTGGGTAATTTGTAGGTTATTTTAGGGAGCTGGTCAAGGTGATTCGTCAGTTGCTGTAGGTGGAAACGTTGATCTCAAGCTGTAGGTCGTCTGGGAGGTTAAGACTGTATCCCTTTAAAGAAACAGATTAGGGAAATAAGATGAGGTTTTTCGTATAAGTTTTATTTGTGTGAGTGTTTGGAGTAAGTGGTCTTCTCTGATGTGGTTGTGTATGTCCACCTTATCTTCGACTGCTGGAGGCTGAGCTTTGGTCGGTAAAGTTCAAGGCTCGGTGCATCAGGTTCCAGGGGGTGGCGGGCGTCATTGATTGATTTCCAGACAGCTGACCCCCTAGAAATTTTGGTCGCATTTTTTTTAGACAGTTTTTTGGGAGCGAGATTTTTTTGGGGGCATTAAATCTTATATTTATTTACATGTGAGTCACCCCCATCCCACCTCACCCCACCTAACACAACCTCATCTCATTCCTCACCCCACCGCACCCCACCCAGCTTCACCCCACCCCACCTACGCATATCTCCACCATACAACACCCCTTTCCTTTACTATAAGTTCCTTTCCATCGTGTTTTTACTCTTCCATGTTTCTTATTTTCTCTCCTTTCCTCTCCTCTCCTCTTCTATCTTCTTGCGACTGTCTTTTATTTTTTATATTTCCTTGGAGTTTGTTTGTTCTTCTATTTATCGTGTGTTATGCCGTTCATTTCTTTCGTATCGGTCTTGGATATAAAATCTCTCTTTCATCATTTTCCTTCTCGCTCCTCCGATCCCTCCCGTCTCCTCTCCTGCCGTCCCTCCCGTCTCCTCTCCTGCCGTCCCTCCCGTCTCCTCGCCTTCCTTCCCTCTCGTCCCTCCCGTCTCCGAGATGAAGTCATCAAGTCAGGGCTGTATGCTAATAGGTCATAATTATTGTGCTATGTTGTGTTACCTGTTGATGGGCTGTTTATGTTTTACTGCTGCTGTTACGCCTCCCCCTTTTACCTGCTCTGCCGACCTACCACGCCCACGACACACACGCCATAACCGCTCATATATACCACAAACACACCCTCCCACACACGCCACACGCCACAGCCACACCTCCACTACACACACCACCCCTTCCACACACCACCCCTTCCACACACCACCCCTTCCACACACCACCCCTTCCACTTAAACCCCCATCCCACACACACACACACACTACCCCCCCTACCCCCTCCTCCTCCTCCCCTCATCTCTTCACTGGAAATAACAATAAACACAACAATACTGCCTCTACTCCACACCACTCCACACCACAATACTCCACCTACCAGACCATATCCACTAATTGGAGTTCCAGCGTTTGTTGTGCCGCCCTTAGCTCCAGTACTGTTCCTTCCTTCTTCATTTTTTTCCCCACAGCAAATCCTAACAGAATCCTTTGGCTCGAGCTGTGATTTTTTTTTTATACTCTCTGCGTCTACTGGGGGAGGCAAGGGGAGGGGTGAGGGTAGGGGAGGGTAGGAGTAAGGGGAGGGTAGGAGTAAGGGGAGAGTAGGAGTAAGGGGAGGGTAGGGTAGGAGTAAGGGGAGGGTAGGAGTAAGGGGAGGGTTAGGGGTTTTGATACGAGTGTGTTTTGTGTTGCTGGCAAGTCTTACATATATTGGACTGATTTATTCCTCTCGAGAAACTTGTCCGTTTGTGTGAGTGACAAGTGTTTCTCTCTCTCTCTCTCTCTCTCTCTCTCTCTCTCTCTCTCTGTGTGTAACAACTACCACCTTCGGGACAATCAACTCCTTGTTTTAATCTCTTTCGTAAGCATTATTTTCCTTTAATAAGCATCATATTCCTATGAGTCTCCCACCGCTGACATTATAAATTTGTTCTTTATTTTCTCATTAAGTAAAAACAACAGTGTAAGGCGTAATCCTTGACTGTTAGTTACCACCCTGGAGCGTATAGTCAAACGCGTGAATCTACTGTAAGTTATAGCGATGTGTGTACTGTAATGTTATACCGACCACTTGTTTTTACATACGTGTTCTGGTCTCGTTACTCGTAGTTTATTCTATGCCTGACCTTTTGTAGTCAAGTCCCTGTATAAACCTTCCAGTTAAACCAATGCAAAATATAGGTTTAACCATCCAAATATTTTACAGCTGAATATGGTGTGTAAATGAGACTAATTCTTATGCCCGTTGTGTTTATTGTACGTAGCGGTCAGTCTTAGTACCGAGAAGGGTCAATGTACTGTACTAAGAGCTACTCTACCTACACCCTCCAGCCAAGACTCACCAGGTGGGAGTATAGGTGTACAGGTGACTTAGGTATACAGGTGTGTGCTGGAGACTCTAAGCCCCAGGTTGATCCAGTGTTAAATCTGAATATGGTTTTGGGATTGGTGTAGTGGTGGTGGTGGTTGTTGGCTCTGACCCGCGGTGAGTTTGTTTGGTGATGGTGAGGATTTTGGATGGTGATGATGGTGGTTGGTGAGGGTAGTAGTTTGTTGGTAATGGGTGGTGGTTGGTGAGGGTGGTAGTACTGGTGGTAGTAATGGTGGTGCCCAACATTCGGGTGTGTGTTTACAATACTATTTTATAAGCAAACAACCACACGACGGATCATTTGATAGTGAAGAAAGTCGATCAGTAAATAAGATGACATAACAATTAAGTAATATTGAATTACCAACATATATCCGTGTTCCATAGTGTATCCTAACTACACCTTCGGATTTGTATCGTCTATCGGCAAGCCTCCCTGATCCAAGACCTTCCCTCTGAGGTTTATATCTCATCTGTGTACTCAGTAGTCTGTGTATGGGTGTACCTGGAACTGACACACACACACACACACACACACACACACACACACACACAAAACTTTGCTTTATAGATACGTCTTTTAGTTATTTCTTGACGTTATGTTGAAGACCCAGATAAAAAAAAGACTCATTGTTGCATTCTGGAGTTTATCATATCTCTTGACACCCAGAGGAGGACGGCAGCAACTGATAGAGGTGGAGGGGGGAGCGAGGGATGGAGGAAGCAAGAGAAAGAGGGAGGAAGAGAGAGAGAGAGAGAGTCGAGATTATTGCCCGCCCACCACCAGCCTCTCACGCCCACGGTTATGCCAGCTATAACCGGATAAGTGTAAGAGGCTATGAGCAGTATTATCCCTTTCGATTTGAGACTCCTGGTGCAGCGTTATCTGGGGCAACACACACACACACACACACACACACACACACACACACACCCTCATCTCACACACACACACACACCCACCCACCCACCCACACACCACCCACCACACACACACACACACACACACACACACACACACACACACACACACTACATCATTTAATACATCCCAGGAATCAATGTTATATTATGAATATTCAACCTAACCATAGTATAAGTGTGTTAATAAGACCAGAGCTTGTACCTGTCCAGCCTCAAGGGTGTTTTTCAACCTCCCTCTTACGGTCACCCTCTTATGTATGACCCTTCCCTCTTGTGGTCACCTCGTTAAGTGTGACCCCCCCTCCCCTTCTTATGGACACCCCACTTAGTGCTTTCCTGAGGGTATCGTCGCCCCACATGCCAAATTTGATAAACAGAGCGACAGACCAACACTTAACTCCTCTTCACATAGTATTACCGTCCTTGGCCCCATGTTGATGTTATGATGTTTTGCTGCTCTCTCCAAGCTCTTACTCAATGATGGATTAGGTAGAGAGAGAGAGAGAGTTTTGAACCTTTTACTGTAATAACGCAACTGTACTACACTGTGTAGAGTTACGTAACATACAGTTCTACAAAACTCTACGGCTGTATCACTCCAATCCCACTGTCATTACCTCTTCATCTTTTATGTTGTGTTGTAGTGACATTCTGATATATGTATGTACTGAATATATACTGATGTCTGTATTTTATAGCGGTTAATAGTTTCATTGTGTTATACTGTGTTAAACTGGAACATGTGATAGGATTGTATAGTGAATTCGTAAAACACACACACACACACACACACACACACACACACTGTACATAACTGCATAGATACAAGGCTTTATGTAGAACAAGTAGGTGTGTGTGTGTGTGTGTGCTGGGATGACGGGTGGTGGGGGGGACGGGCGGGATAATTGGGTGTTTAGAGAGAGAGAGAGAGGGAGAGGTGGGTTGGTGTGAGTCACTGCGCCGCCTTAAGTGGCACTGGTGACCGTTACCACCAGGCAGCCGTTAGCAGGTGCCACCCCCGCGTTCCCTCCCTCCTTCCCTCCCTCCCTCACTCCTTCCCTACACCACTCCTTCCCTCCGTCCCTCACTCACTCGCTACAACCGCTTACTCCACCTCAACCGCCCTGAGTGTGATGTTAAGCGTCCGAGCGGGTGAGTAAGCAAGCAAGTGAGCGAATGAGCGGTGAGTGAGTGAGTGGATTAATTTATATATCAGAAAGTATTGTTTAAACCTAGAAGGAAAGCTGAACTCCAAGAGGCACTTGTAGGCAATAACCAGTCGACCTCACCTCAAAAAGCTCAGACGCACAGAAGGCCTGAGTGTGACAGTGGAACCTCCATTATGAAGGGAGAAGTCCGTTAGTTTCCATAAGATATGAAACCTCCATCTAACGGACTATATGAAGGGAGAAGTCCGTTAGTTTCCATTAGATATGAAACCTCCATCTAGCGGACTATATGAAGGGAGAAGTCCGTTAGTTTCCATAAGATATGTAACCTCCATCTAGCGGACTATATGAAGGGAGAAGTCCGTTAGCTTCCATTAGATATGTAACCTCCATCTAGCGGACTATATGAAGGGAGAAGTCCGTTAGTTTCCATAAGATATGAAACCTCCATCTAGCGGACTATATGAAGGAGAAGTCCGTTAGTTTCATAAGATATGTAATCCATTAGGGACTATATGAAGGAGAGTCCGTTAGTTCCATTAGATATATCAGCGACTATGAAGGGAAGTCGTTAGTTTCCATAAGATATGAACCTCCATCTAGCGGACTATTGAAGGGAGAAGTCCGTTAGTTTCCATAAGATATGTAACCTCCATCTCGGACTATATAAGGAGAGTCGTTAGTTCATTAGATATGTAACTCATTAGGGGAGAAGTCCTATTTCATAAGATATGAACCATCTAGGGACTATGAAGGGAAGTCCGTTAGTTTCATAAGATATGAAACTCCATCTGGAATAGAGAAGTCGTTTTTAAGATAAACAGCGACTATAGGAGCATAGATATAACTTAGAGAAGGGGTTGTTAGAGCAGTGAACTCCATCTAGCGGACTATAACCACTAGATTGAGGTTCGTTACATACAGGTGTTACTATAGTATTTTTAATAATTTTTTCTTCAAATTTTCTGTTAAGACCATCTCCACCACAACACCTCATCTCCACCCACACCCCCACCCCCACCAACACCCTTATCACCACCTACACAACCCCCCATCCCCACCCACACAACCCCCATCACCACCCACACACCCCCACCCCCCCCACCAACACCCCACTCCACAACCCCCACCCCACCTACACAACCCCATCACCACCCACACACCCCCCACCACCCCACCTCCCACCCACCCACCCACCTCACACACCCCCCACCCCACACACCCTACCACTCCAAATTACCAGACTCGACCCCTTAGCTTCGCCATGTATAAAGGTCAAACTCACCTTTAATGGAACATCATATACCATTGTGGCTTTTTTAAGTGGTCCATGTTGCCATATTTTTCACATTTCTTGATTTTTTTTTATGTTTTAGGGTTTGTTTATTTGTTTATCTGTCCAGTGGTTATGTGTGGGTGTTTTAGGTTTAGTTATAGCATGTCGAGAAGTTTTCCCTCGATTGTGAACTAAATTTGGTTTATGTAAGTGTTGGTTCCGTACAATGAGTTAACAGAGTCCCTTGGTGTTTGTGTTTACAGAGTCCCTTGATGTTTGTGTTTACAGAGTCCTTGATGTTTGGGTTTCTGAGTCTCTTGTGTTTACAGAGTCTCTTGATGTTTGTGTTTACTGAGTCTCTTGATGTTTGTGTTTACTGAGTCACTTGATGTTTGTGTTTACTGAGTCCCTTGATGTTTGTGTTTACTGAGTCCCTTGATGTTTGTGTTTACTGAGTCACTTGATGTTTGTGTTTACTGAGTCCCTTGATGTTTGTGTTTACTGAGTCCCTTGATGTTTGTGTTTACTGAGTCACTTGATGTTTGTGTTTACTGAGTCCCTTGATGTTTGTGTTTACTGAGTCCCTTGATGTTTGTGTTTACTGAGTCACTTGATGTTTGTGTTTACTGAGTCCCTTGATGTTTGTGTTTACTGAGTCCCTTGATGTTTGTGTTTACTGAGTCACTTGATGTTTGTGTTTACTGAGTCCCTTGATGTTTGTGTTTACTGAGTCCCTTGATGTTTGTGTTTACTGAGTCACTTGATGTTTGTGTTTACTGAGTCCCTTGATGTTTGTGTTTACTGAGTCCCTTGATGTTTGTGTTTACTGAGTCACTTGATGTTTGTGTTTACTGAGTCCCTTGATGTTTGTGTTTACTGAGTCCCTTGATGTTTGTGTTTACTGAGTCCCTTGATGTTTGTGTTTACTCAGTCCCTTGATGTTTGTGTTTACTGAGACCCTTGGTGTTTGTGTTTACTGAGTCCCTTGATGTTTGTGTTTACAGAGTCCCTTGGTGTTTGTGTTTACAGAGTCCCTTGGTGTTTGTGTTTACATAGCCTCTTGATGTTTGTGTTTACAGAGTCCCTTGATGTTTGTGTTTACAGAGTCCCTTGATGCTTGTGTTTACTGAGTCCCTTGATGTTTGTGTTTACTGAGTCCCTTGATATTTGTGTTTACAGAGTCCCTTGATGTTTGTGTTTACAGAGTCCCTTGATGTTTGTGTTTACTGAGTCCCTTGATGTTTGTGTTTACAGAGTCCCTTGGTGTTTGTGTTTACAGAGTCCCTTGATGTTTGTGTTTACAGAGTCCCTTGGTGTTTGTGTTTACAGAGTCCCTTGATGTTTGTGTTTACAGAGTCCCTTGATGTTTGTGTTTATAGAGTCCCTTGATGTTTGTGTTTAGAGTCCCTTGATGTTTGTGTTTACAGAGTCCCTTGATGTTTGTGTTTACAGAGTCCCTTGATGTTTGTGTTTACAGAGTCCCTTGATGTTTGTGTTTACAGAGCCCCTTGATGTTTGTGTTTACAGAGTCCCTTGATGTTTGTGTTTACAGAGCCGCTTGATGTTTGTGTTTACAGAGTCCCTTGATGTTTGTGTTTACAGAGTCCCTTGATGTTTGTGTTTACAGAGTCCCTTGATGTTTGTGTTTACAGAGTCCCTTGGTGTTTGTGTTTACTGAGTCCCTTGATGTTTGTGTTTACAGAGTCCCTTGATGTTTGTGTTTACTGAGTCCCTTGATGTTTGTGTTTACAGAGTCCCTTGGTGTTTGTGTTTACTGAGTCCCTTGATGTTTGTGTTTACTGAGTCCCTTGGTGTTTGTGTTTACAGAGTCCCTTGGTGTTTGTGTTTACAGAGTCCCTTGGTGTTTGTGTTTACAGAGTCCCTTGGTGTTTGTGTTTACAGAGTCCCTTGATGTTTGTGTTTACAGAGTCCTTTGATGCTTGTATTTCCACGATATTTTACACTTATGTTATCTTCATGGTCCATCACCTTAGCCATGGTTACTGTCTAGGGGATTAACCAAACTAACTTGATATTAACCAAAGGTGGACGTTAACGAGGTAAATTTACTTCGTTATCGTCTACCTGCCTGTGTGTGTACTCATGAAATGCCGAAAACGTATTATTCCGCAAAACACACACACACACACACACACACACACACACACACACACGCACACACACACACACACACACACACACACACACACACACACACACACACACACACACACCAAATCCTTCCACTTCATCATGGTGGAGAAGTCATGTGCTCGAAATTGGCTACACTCAAGCTTGTGGAGATTACCCAAGCTGTTATTAAAGCTTTGGCAGCATTGTTGGCTTGCTCTGAGGAATACTAAGCTTAGGGTACGGTATTGTCACTCCGAAATGGATTATGTGTGGGGGCTATATACGAGAATGTACAGTATTATTTCAACATTGATATACTGTAACTAATTTTGTTTCGATTTTACATTATTTGAGAGAATGGATTACCTGAAGATTCCACCTCCCCTCCCCCCTTCTGATTATTTTACCTGATGATTCAACACCCTATCGTTTTCTGGGAGGGATAGATTTTGTTAGTTTGCATTAGGTTACATTAGGTGAGGTAATGCTAGGTTAGGTTAAGTTAGGTTAGGTTAAGTTAGGTTAGGTTTAGTTATATTATGTTATGTGAGCTTAGCTTAGGTTAGGTTAGGTTTCGTAAACTTATGTCTGGTTAAGTTAGGTCAGGTTAGATTTGGTTAGCGTTAATCTTCAGGTGATGACAATTTCTTATTATTTCATACTTTATTAGAGAGAATTAAAGTACAATACCTTCAAACAATACACAACTTCGTATATACACTTGGTCAGAATGTAAACAAACTGCGTGGATATCCTGAAGGGTGGTGCCATCTGGTTGGATTTGATGGAACTCTCGGATGGCACTGAACAAGGGGTCGCGTGCCAGTACCCACTCTTATTACTGCCGGCTGGGTCAGATACTTAACAAGGCAGAATAACCGTAATTAAGTTGTTTCTCCGTCAGGTTAATTTTAATGTTAAATAAAACAGGTTTGGTTAACACGCTCGAGGGGGGTAAAGGTAGTGTGTTGTAGGGAAGTTCATAGAGAGGATTACTAGATGTGTGGGAGAGAGAGAGAGGGGGGAAGGGGGTGTAGCGAGAGAGAGAGAGAGAGAGAGAGAGACTGCAGTGTTAAGCTGGGGAAGGGAAGGCGTGTAGGCTGAACAAGAGGGGAGAAACAATGGTCAACAGGTGGCGTGAGGTTGAGCCGCCAACGAAAAAATATTTTATCCCCTTAATCCTGGCCCTCACGTTGCTGGCCTCTGTGGTGAATGTGTGCGGCCCTATTTTACACTGGCCATTGCCCTACTTTACACCTGGCCATGTCGGGCGGGGCGCGGTGGATGGATCGGTACCTTATGGTTGTCTCCTAGTCATCTAAGGTTCCCGTCCTCCTTCCTCTCACCCCCATATAAACGTGTGTATATCCGGGTTATGAAACAGTTTATTTTATTATGTAACCCGGAAATTCACACGTTAGAACCTTGGGCATATAGTAGTCTTGATTACTGTTTAGTGACGAAAGGAGACGAAAAGACATTTTATTTTTATCATTACTTCACAATAATGTAAAAAAAAAAAAAGAAGTTAACATTTTAGGAACATCATTTATGGACACCTTGTATTAATTCGTTCTATTTTCTTTCACGTGAATCATAACTGCGTATATTGTTCAGGATTGTTTTACGTGTACTGTTTTTGTGAGGTGGAGAGGACTAGGACAGTTTCTGATAGATAGATAGATAGATAGATAGATAGATAGATAGATAGATAGATAGTCACGAAAACCGTAATAGAATTTTACATTGAATCTGCTTACGTATTATAGACAGTACAAGGCGAGAGAGTGCAGGTGGAGACAAGGTGGTGTGGGTACTTACCAAACACCTGGAATTGCTCAAGCCAGCTGAGGTCTTTCGTGTTTGTGTGTCAGTAGTCTGCGTCACCGCCACTCAAGACCTCTGCAGTGGAATGTTTCATGTGGGGTAGGTGAAGCGCCGAGCCAGTATGGATTGTGGTATAGCATGAGTTTGGCCGAGGCTGGTGTTGACGGTATTATTGACAGCGTGTGGCCTGAGGGTGGTGTGTGTGTGTGTGTGTGTGTGTGTGTGTGTGTGTGTGTGTGTGTGTGTGTGTGTGTGTGTGTGTGTGTGTGTGTGTGTGTGTGTGTTGACGTTATTATTGACAGTGTGTGGCCTGAGGGTGGTGTGTGTTGACGGGTTTACACCTGAGAGAAAGAAGGGAATTAATTTTGTCTTCCTGCTTGTGTGGACTTGGCTGGACTTAACTAACGTAATTTAAGGCCAAACTAACTAATTTACGGACACGGAATCTGATCTGAATTTATAGAATCAAAGATCAAATTAGGTTAAGTATAATTAAGATTAGTTGAGTTAGCTGATTCTGACTAGGTTAGAGACCCCGGGGTATTAGCGAGTCACCTGTGGTCTAGCGTAACACAGGTAATATCAATAACGTCTGCAGGTGACTCAGTTAGGTTGGGTTAGGTTAGAGCTAAACTAGGTAAGGTTAGGTTAAACTAGGTAAGGTTAGGTTAAGCTAGGTAAGGTTAGGTTAAGCTAGGTTTAGGTTAGGTTAAGCTAGGTAAGGTTAGGTTAAGCTAGGTAAGGTTAGGTTAAGCTAGGTTTAGGTTAGGTTAAGCTAGGTAAGGTTAGGTTAAGCTAGGTTTAGGTTAGGTTAAGCTAGGTAAGGTTAGGTTAAGCTAGGTAAGGTTAGGTTAAGCTAGGTTTAGGTTAAGTTAAGCTAGGTAACATAAAACGTGTGAGGAGGAGAAGCGTCTACGTCACAATCCAAATAGTAAATTCTGGGAGTAGTTGTGTGGTATTTGTTGGGGTGAACGACCGCAGAGTTCCAGGGAGGGAGGAGCTACCCTGTCCACCACCACCTACCGCGCACCTCCCTCCTCCTGCACCTCCCCTCTCCCGCCCCTCCTCCCCTTTCCTGCACCTCCCCCCTCCTGCACCCCCCGCACCTCCCTCTTCTCGCACCTCCTACCTCCCGCACCTCCTACCTCCCGCACCTCCCCTCCTCCCCCACCTCCCCTCCTCCCCCACCTGCCATACTGAACTATTTATAAGTGTTTAAGTAGTATCTGTGTTTACAAGTGTTTTGAGTACACTTTTGTTAATTACTTGGACCATACTGTATTTAAATGAAGATTATTTTGGTTATTTCATATTTGGTGTAATTAGTCGTGTGTGTGTGTGTGTGTGTGTGTGTGTGTGTGTGTGTGTGTGTGACCGCAGTAAATTCCTTCCAGTTTCAATCGATGTGCTGTATTGATTTTAAGGCAGAACAGGACGGTGGTGAATACAGATGACTATATAAGTGTGAATAATTTATCACTGTCATGTGTTGGCGGGGTGTGGTGTGGGAGGTCACTACACAGCTTGGTGCCCTCCTGGTGTGGGGGATCACTAGGATGGGAAGGTGGTGCTGCCTTCCTCGAGTTGATTGGTCCTCCTTCGTTCAATATTTATGATAGTGACGTCACCGCTGACGTCATCCAGCAGGTTGCGCATGATTGACTGTCAAAATTATATGTTGAGTATATTAAAGTTTATATGTGTTTATATATATAGTTGTGGAATATGGATATTTATTTTTTTATAAAACATTGTGGTTTTCTCTCTCTCTCTTTCTAAAATTATGACCGACATATCAGTTTTATTTAATAACCCCGAATCGAAGTTCCAAGTGCCGGGTTAATACTTCTGAAAACACGGACCATTTTACCGAATTTCCCGGGAGGCTGACCACGACCATTCTGAAACGTCTGGCTATTTGGGAAGACCCCGAGAGCCCGGATAATCCCGAGATAATCCCAAGAGCTTATTATTGTTTTACCTCGTCAACTGTGAAATAATAATCTTGTACCGAATTATTAAGGGAAATTAATTATTATTGGAATTTGGGATGAGATTTTATTTTTTATTCATTTTAACCCCCCATAAAAGCCACTAGCCTCGCCCCCCTCCGCAAAACCCACTAGCCTGCCCTCCCAAAGCCACCTAGCCTCGCCCCTCCCCCCAAAAACCACTAGCCTCCTTCCTTCCCCCAAAAAGCCACTAGCCTCTAGCCCCCCCTCCCCCAAGCCACTAGCCTCGCCCCTCCCCTTGCTTGCTGGCCTCCCAAAACCAGTGGTCCTTAAACTTTTTTGTCGTGACCCAAAACTAAATGGGTCAGGTCATACTCATGACCCACAATATAAAATAATTACTATTGACCACGGACTCTCGGGGGGGGTGTGCCATAACCCCAAAACTGAATCAGTTCAGAGACCTGAAACTTTACTTTACTCACTATATTACAGTACTGCCAGGGTTGTGTACACCTTGGTATTGCTGTTCACCATTTACCTCTTGTGTTATTTTTGCCGTTGTCATGGGTTTCGTTAGGCTTACCCACGCAACCAACGCTAAAGTTTGTATTACTAGAGATAAGACGCCCGGCGAGGCATAACTGGGACATGTATTTTTCAATTTGTGTATGTTAGCCCAAAAAACCTCATTTTAAGTAGTATCCCCTGAGCCATGGGTTAGTTAAGACGTCGTCTCCATCCTCCCCCTCCTGAAAGGGGGTGGGACACCACACCACACAGAGTCCTTCACCGCCACTCCGTCCTGTGAACCGTCGTCGACACGAGACTAAGCGTGTTAACCTAGGTTGTTATCCCCGTGGAAATATCACGTGTGGATGCCTGGTTGCAACAAGAGCAATCCAGGCTGGCCTATCAAACCTACAGTAAATGGTTAATTAATTCACGCTTACAGAGTTCTCGTTGCCGCGACAACCGTCTACAGTGACTGTCAGTGACGCAAGACTGTGTGGTAACCCAAGAGTACTTTTTGTTGTTATTGCCGTGGAAAGAAGTTCTTGTGATGAAGCCTGGTTGTAACAAAAGCAATCCAGGCTGGCAGTAAATGTATCACTTGAAAAATTAAGGCTCTGTTAAGTCATACCCATAGTAGAGTAATCACATGTGTCCCCAAGGTGAAAATTCCCTGTTTTAGAAGATTAATTTTATTACAGCGTGAACGTGAGTGAATCATATATCCATGCAAATTGTAAATATATGTATGGAAGCTTGACAAATAAATGTAAGTGCAATAATCTGCCCGTATCTGTGATCCTATCTTATTATTACTAAAGGTAATGACTGATTGATTATGACAAAGTATAACCAATAACTTAGATGGATGTTGGAAATTAAATGAATTCATTAAATCATCATTTATCAAGTATAAATCATGGAATGTCGAGTGGCGGAGTGAACTTCTACGTAGATACACCATAATCTCCTGTAAGTAACCAGTGTGAAGGTATCGAACTCTACGGTAAGAAATAAGAAATACGACATATTATTATCTTTATATAATATAATCCATTCCTACTACCACCGACCTACTCAAAACCATGACACCCTTTTGAGGAACTTTAATTTATTTTGACTTCCATTTTAGCACTAATGTTTACACCACTCTACCGTGTTTAACTCGCTATTTAATTCAGGTTTTTAAATTCAAGAATGAGGCTCCGGAAGGCAAGACAATGTGTGCGAGAGAACCGCAACTTTTGTTTATATTTTGATATATATTTCCATAGTGTCATTTTATTCACATGGTTTTTGTCACTTGTTGTGTATCTCGTTGTTCTCTACTGTCCTGTGGTACTGTTCAGTCTCCAGTCTTGTTAATTCTTTACTCTGTACATGTGTTTGGCTCTGAAAGCTTTTTAGTGACAAGATTCCCTCCACTAGCCATGAAAATATGACAAAAGCAAGTGAGAAAATCCAGATCTTCATACACAATTACACAAGAGTTTAAACAACATTTATAACAACTCAACCGTCGGCACGAGCACCACCTAATGTATGGTGACTAAATGATGACTAAAGTGAAGTGTTTAGTGCCTTTGCAACCCACTCGAAAACCTCGGGGTCTCATAACTGTCTTAAACAAAGTAAATATTCCGTAAACCCCCCCCCCCTCCCCCACACACACACAACAGTATGTAAGTATTCCCCAGTCCTATTAACGCCCCAAACCTAATTAATCGGACTGGGGCCCCAATTAGAATCTGGTTTTTTAATAGTTAGGTTAGGTTAGGTTAGGTTGGGGCCCATTATGATTTGAGTTTTTATGATGAGGTCCCATTAAAACTGGTGGTTTCTCATGATAAAGTTAAGTTGGGACCCATTATGACTGGGTTCTAATAGTTATTTTGGGACTCTTTCCATTGGGGTCCCATTTAACCTGTCACCTCACTCACAAGATTTGATGCCTTCTTGGTTGTCTCCAAATCTGTCATATCTCCCAAGGGCGCCAAACTCTTCCTTGATATTTCCAAATTAAATCCTCCAAAACTTGTGCCAAAGTCCTGAAGGAAGGAGAGAGAGAGAGTTGGTCGAGAGTCAGGGTGCTGGAATGACAAGAGGAAAGTCGCTGAAGGATAAAAATCTATTGACGAGATGACAGGTTAACGTGATGGTGTTGTGGACGGGAGGAGGAGGGGGGGGTGGGGTGAGACCAAGGACTAAACATACAACTTGGTGATGATAGGATGCAAGTCAAATGGGTCCTAACGTGACCAAGCCTAACCTAACCCTGAGGACTGGGATATTAAGACAGGTTTATTTAATTCGTCACTTGAGGTAGACCTATCAACAAGGAAATAGACATATTCACTGTTGATTTAGCTTATGGAGACCCTCACGCGTTGCCTTCAATTAAAATGCTGCCAGAGGTTGATAGAACAATGGTCGTAAAGTCGTAAATATTTCGAATCTTCACTCATGTTTAAAGCTCTCTCCCAAATCTGGTATATTCTTGTTCTGAAAGTGTAATTCGTGTTAGGCCGAGAACTTCGTATTACGCTTCCAAAGTTAGCGAAATTTCCCCCGTTGTTCTGTCGCTCCCTCCAGGATCAGAAATTCCTCCGAGATCGTCTTTGATTCATGTCTTCCTCAGTCCTCTGCTTAATGCATGTTGCTTCACCCGACACAGATTCCTCCTCTTCCTCTCCTCCTCCCCTCAGCTGCGGCCTCCAGATGTAGTCCATGAAACAAAAGTGAATTGCAGAATCACTGAGCTTATTCACAGAATCTGTTTGAGAGATTTACATATTCAACCACAGCCCGGGAATTCCCCCTTTAAGCCCCTGGACCACTGAATAAGCTGTGCGTCGAAATTTTGATGTTATTTTTACACAAACACCGAGACACTTGATGTATTGATAAAGGAACATTCATGTGTCTTATTCAGTCTCATAATTACGGAGAGATAATAATGGGGGTATAATCTTACGCATCGTATGATTATGGTACATACGTAAGAGCTATGTATAATGCAGCCACCATAATTATCCACCAATCACCAGACGATCTAGTGGACGTATCCTCACGGTATATATACAGGGTGATTCACAAACATGTACATTACAGGGTGTGTTCCTGGGATAGTTCTAAGCCATAATGTATATATAAGAAAATGTCAATATCCGAATAATTTGGTTGCTACAGAACTTGAAAGATGCTGAGGCAAAGACAGTGAGATTGGGGTGAGACAGCCTTAGATTTTGTGTAATTTTATGTATGTAACTCTACACAATGTGATACAGTTACAATGTTACAGTAAATATTCCAAATTCCCCCCCCCCCCCTCCCTCTGCCTCTGTACATCTTAGGTACAGTTGTGTATATACAAAACTCTACGGCTGTGTAACTCAGATCTCACTATCATTACCTCAACATCTTTCTGTAGCGTGACAATCATGCGTGAACTTGGACTCCTGGATAATGTCACTCACTCAAGGAACATACTTGCAGACTCTTCTGATCTTTACCACTCTGGACTAATAACAACACTACCAAATACTACCAAGAAAAAAATAGGGAAGGTTTGTGTAAATAACTAAATATATCCCAGAAAAGTGTCACTCCAGCCTAAGGTCAGCAAATCGTAAATCTAACTCTTGGATCAACGTGCGTGAATGTGGTAACGAAAGTGTCACCAGCGCCGTCTACCTGATATATTCACCTGAGCTGGGATAAAGTGAACTCTGGTGATAATGCAGAAGACTTCACCTGAAACTGTATATAGAAGGAGAATTAAACAAGGCTAGATTTTATTTATTTTTTCTAATGCAAATGTATACATGTAAAATTATAAATAGTTCGAAAATAATAGGGTTTTTCTCTGTTGTGTTTTAGTGATGAGGTTTTTGAATAGTTAATTAGGGCCTATGGGTATTAATGGGACTTAGTGACGTCACGTATTAATGGGCATTTTAGTAAGCCTTTCTAGTAGAATATGAATGTTTATATGACTCATTTAATAGGAATAGGAATGTATATATGAATCAATTAGTAGAAATATGATTGTTTATATGAATCAATTAGTAGGGATATGATGTTTATATGAATCAATTATTAGGGATATGAATGTTTATACGACTCGTTGAATGGGAATATGAATGTTTATATGAATCAATTAGTATAAATATGAATGTTTATACGTAGGAGAGTCTTCTTGGTGTTGATAAATCACATCTTCTGTCGCTTACCTTATTCTTATCTGTTATAAAACCGCTACGGAGATTTATCATATTTATGTAACAGGGAATTTATGCAACGAGGGATTTCACGTAATTCCTAAAACGTGAGGATGTGAGTTTGGTCTTCATAGCGTTCTTAACCCACACTACACTGACCCACATTTGCTTCTTCGCCTTTGTTTTATTATTATTTGTCCTGTCTTTTTGGTTCTGATCCTCTTCCTCCTCATCTTCTATTTTCGACTGTTTTCCTTACCTCTTCCTTTGGTTCTCCTGTTTCTTTTATCTTTCTTTCTTATCTTTATTTCTCCATCTCCCTCCCGTCTCCTCATTTCTCATTCGTTTTTTTAGTGATTATCCTTACCTCTTTCTTCGCTTCTCTTGGTTCTTTTATATTTCCATAATCTATTTTCATCCCTCCTCCTCCTCCCCTTTCCTTCGCCTTGTCTTCCTCCCCTTCATTCTCCTTGTCTTCCTCCTTTTCCATGTCTTCCTCCTCGTCCTCCTCCTCGTCCTCCTCCTCGTCCTCCTCCTCGTCTTCCTCCTCGTCTTCCTCCTCGTCTTCCTCCTCGTCTTCCTCCTCGTCCTCCTCCTCGTCTTCCTCCTCGTCTTCCTCCTCGTCTTCCTCCTCGTCTTCCTCCTCGTCCTCCTCCTCGTCTTCCTCCTCGTCTTCCTTCTCGTCTTCCTCCTCGTCTTCCTCCTCCTCCTCCTCCTCCTCCTCCTCCTCGTCTTCCTCCTCCTCCTCGTCTTCCTCCTCCTCCACGTCTTCCTCCTCCTCCTCGTCTTCCCCTCTCCTGCCCTCCCTCCCATCTTCCCCCTCCTCCTTATCTTCTTCCTCGTCTCCTCGCCGTCACCTACCGCGGCTTTACATTCCTCAAAATTTTGCCCAAGGTCGTCAGCATATTTGGTTCAAGGTCCTTCCAAGAACTGCCAGGAAGGAAGGAATTTCTAGCGTATTTTATTGTAATGCAGTGTGTGTGTTTGTGCGTGCGTGCGTGTGTGTGTGTGTGTGTGTGTGTGTGTGTGCGTGTGTGTGTGTGTGTGTGAGGAGAGAGATAGAGAGAGATGGTCGCTGGTAGAAGGTTAAGAGGCGTGGCTCATCATTATTTAAGTGATGAAGCCAAGAACGTTCGCCATACCGTCTCGAGATTTAAACCATGGAATGCAATTATTTCAATCGGTTGTGTTTTTGTTTAACTGTCATTACAAACACTTAGATTTATAAACTGTGTGTATGAGTTGGTAGTAGAGGTTATCGTTTTAAGGTGGGGTGGTTAAGGTGCAATAAGACGATGATCAAAATACCTAGTGCGGTAGCTGCTCACTTGATCAATACGGAAGCTGGAGGGTGCCCGTTTTCTGTGTTGCACCGAGTCACACAGGTTGTAGGTGAGTGTGGGTATGTTTGTAGAGGTTGTGTGTGTGTGTGTGTGTGTGTGTGTGTGTGTGTGTGTGTGTGTGTGTGTGTGTGTGTGTGTGTGTGTGTGTGTGTGTGTGTGTGTGTGTGTGTGTGTGTGTGTGTGTGTGTGTGTGTGTGTGTGTGTGTGTGTGTGTGTGTGTGTGTGTGTGTGTGTGTGTGTGTGTGTGTGTGTGTGTGTGTGTGTGTGTGTGTGTGTGTGTGTGTGTGTGTGTGTGTGTGTGTGTGTGTGTGTGTGTGTGTGTGTGTGTGTGTGTGTGTGTGTGTGTGTGTGTGTGTGTGTGTGTGTGTGTGTGTGTGTGTGTGTGTGTGTGTGTGTGTGTGTGTGTGTGTGTGTGTGTGTGTGTGTGTGTGTGTGTGTGTGTGTGTGTGTGTGTGTGTGTGTGTGTGTGTGTGTGTGTGTGTGTGTGTGTGTGTGTGATGGCTCTTCCTCCACCGATTCTCATTTTTCTTACTTATCTTATTCACCAATAATAAAGAGTTTTTATCTTTATCGTACTTGAATTGGGTTGAAAATCAGAGGAAACGTACCCAAGCCTAACTCAGATAAGACTGTTGTTTTAAGCTCTACTAATGTCTTCCTTTTTCTCCTAAACTTTTTTTTTTCCAGTGTTCCCGGCCACGTCTGCAGCTGGGTACGAGATGAGAACTTTGTATCTTGTAATTACTCAAGTTTATGAGTTGACTCTGATCTCTTGTGTTAGGAAGTAGTTCATTGTTATGGCTGATACCTTTGTTGTCTCTTGTTCTCTTGAGTCGACAATACAACAATAAATTTTTAGGTAGAGGAATTTTGATTTGCTAGTCATGGTTCTAGTAGGGAAAATGGAAGAAAAAAATGGACTCTTAGTTTGTAATTACTTTAACCTTCAGCTAGTGTTATAAAGACGTCCATAGGGTGCCAACTTTTAACATTAATAAGTTGTCATAAGTTAATTTGAACTATTTATTATCTGATGAGCCGAGAGTGGTTTCAGCGCTCTCTCTGTCCTTAGGTTCGTTGGCTCGTCCACCCAGCTGTGAATAGGAACCTAAGTTTACAATTAAGGAAGTGAAGGCGATCGAGTGCAGTGCCGGTCAATCTCTCCCCTCACGACACACTGCTGATTTGTCGACGCGTGGCCAAAAAAATAGACGAGTTTGACCGGGTTTTTTTTTTTATGACACTTCAAGAGCTGGTAAATACTGTATATCTTATTGTGGTCTGTATGTTCGCCCGTCCATCCGTCCTGATAATTTTGTTAAAGTTACTAGCCTTACAGTAACTTGTTTGTGGACTACGTGATAGAGACGAGACATTAATAATGTTTGTTTATTATAAAGGTAAACGTGCTACTTATCATAACCGCAACAACATGTGTCAAATGTTACTTGTCACAATCGTTTTTTCTGCCTGAGGTACAGTACGAGTTTGCAAGTATGTACAGGAAGTTTCACTGTTTGAATGATGAAACACCTGTTAACTAAACACCATAACGCTACCTAGTAGGGGTTAGATTAGATTAGGTTAACGTTGGGGTGTTTAATCAGGTGAAATAAGCTGGGGTGCTTGATCTTCACGTAATCTCTTGATGTTTTATCCCAAGGTAACCATAATTAGTACACTGCTTGTGAATTTGCTGACAGATGTCACTGATGGCTGTTGTGACTTGCGAGGTCGGCCCCCAACTAATCAGTGATGTATAGAACATAACAGTACAATACATTTAAATCATGACTATAGGTATTGTCCATAATGTGTTTGATTTTTTTTTCTTTTTTTTTCTCTTGGTTGGTTGTTGAGTGCCTGGGAGCCAGTAGTCTTCCATGGGGCTGGGGTGCACCACGCATATTATTTGTATATGCTAATATTATTGACTTCTCGAATTCTCACTCGTAATCATTCCAACCTGATATACCTTCTCTCTCTCTCCCTTAAATTCAATGGGGGTGGATTTCTCTCTGGCCGTAATAAAGTGCAAACATAATGGAGTCATACTAACAAGATATGTATTCGGTCATTTTGTAACGAACATTGGGATAACATTTATCCTTTCGAGATTATACAAATTAGCCTTCCCCCAACTCTAAATCATCTCTGAGTTTGAACTGTAAGTTGCAATAATTCGTTCATGTGGGGTATGAAGGAATCTTTAGCAACTCCGCCTCGTCCTACGTGATATGGCTGAGTTCTCGGTGAATCTTACTCATGTTTTCTGGATTATACTGATATTCAGTCTCTTATAACCCATTGTTGTGTGGTATTCTACGGATAATATACTATATTGGATTCTGTGCTGCGTGTAGGATAGTATACTGTACTGTATTAGACTGTGCCGCGTGTAGAGTACTCTTACACTAAACCCACCCAAGTTGACCCAACACATTCAAAGCATAATGTGTTGGTAATATGTGAATATGTATAGAACTGATGATGAAAAATTTTTTTTTATGATTAATATATAAATTGAAAGATTTAAGCAATTAGGTTACAAATTTAATTAAGGTAAAATAATATTAGTCCGAGAAGCAAATTTTATTGTACGCAAAATAGAGTCGTCGTTGTTACTAATGTAATAGATTATGATCACCTTAAGGCCTAAAACTGTTCACGTATGTGTGGGGGTTGTCAAGCAAAAAAAATATGTGAATTTATTGAGATTTAGTAATGCGTTACGTGGTTGTTGTGGTTGGCATTTAAATGGTACTTACACCATCCATCAACAAGTAAGAATTATGAGATAGAACTCTTAGTATTTTATAGTTATGGTGTACTAAACTGCAGTCTTCAAACACCTTCACAACACGAGAAAATAACCTCTAAGATTATTAATGATATTGTTTCGATGGTTCGTATATACTAATAATAAGATAATTCAGGTCGGGTATAATATTTAGCCAACATTGTCTTGGAAGTGGCAAATCCTTCCCTTGTCTGTATTAATATTCTCCATGTTAATTGTATTTTGGAGAAGAAAACCAGTCCAACATATAAAAAAAATTAATTATTGTTACACAGTACTTTAGCTATTTATGTGTGAATGGAAACTTTATTTCTATATATGTTTCAGGTAACAAGGAGGTGGCCATGGAGCTTTATCGGCGCGGCATCTCGGAGCTGGATTCTGGCATCGCCATTGACTGTATGGGTCGGGGGGAGGCCTATGAGAGGGCCCAGAGATTACAAGACAAGATGAGAACGAATCTTATTATGGCCAAGGAGAGGCTCGACATGTTAGGTAGGTGGAAAACTTTATTTTGATGCAACTCATTAACAGCAGATGGAGGGTACTTAATGACACAGATACTTATTTAAAGCATCTGGACAAAAATAAATATAATGAACTGATTTTTTTTATAAAATTATAATGAACAACAATACCAATATCATTAATTATAATGAACAAAAATACCAAGATTTGTCCTTAATGAAACAAATTATACTGTACTTTACTTTGAGTGCAGGTATCAGTATACATTAATGCAGTTTGCATTGGATTTCGGTATTTTTAATTTGCCTTACACAGTTTTCTTCAAGAACTTCGCAGTATTTTTCTTTAATAAATTATATATTTGCATGTTTTAAGAAACTTATTACATCTATGAATTTTTCTTATGAATTTGCATGATAATGAAATATTCAGGGCTGAATTTTTGTCGGGCAATAAATATTACCCACATGGGGGGTTGTTTTTCACTAATGGTGCTTTGTTCTTCAACTTTTTTTCTTTTACAAGTTTTTTTTAAGCTCAAAATATTTTCTTCCATTATAACATAATCTAAATTTGTTTTTAATCTAAGAATATTTTACATTGACTATAGTTTATTTTCCTATATACAGAAGATTTCTAAATTGCATAACTCCTTTATTGCTCTTTATCATTTATTTTGAGATAGGAGTAGAGCTTTTAAGAAAATTCATCAGCTGATGAATTAATATTTAGCATTTTTCTTTAGTACTGCATTTGTACAGTACAGTAGTTGCAAGTACAGTACAGATACAGTACAGTATTTGTATTATTTTGTAGAATCTGAATTCTGTTTTTCATTTGAACTTCTTTGTGTAGTAAATGTTGCAATGTTGATAATAAATATCCAATTATACGTTGTCTTTATTTGTTGCATGAAACACGAGTGTTATTGTTTTCTAGATTCGCTGGTTCACCTGCAGCAGCTGGAGCTGGATGTGCCCTTCCTCACCACCCTCACTCCCCCAGCCTCCCCTGCCCCTCGCATCACCCATACCCCCCCTCGCTTTGGTGCGGGGGTTAAGGCAACTGCCAATAGGGGATTCACAAATCAATCATCTGCTCACACAAACAAACCCCGGGCTCGTGTAGCCCCACAGGTTATGAGTCTCACAGATTCAGGGCGAAACTCTTCAGATCGGCGATATGGGCCCACTCACTCTCAAAAGCCTTCTGAAGGTAGCTTATGTTCTCACTCTGTCTTCTCTCTTCTACCCTGAAGCATCTTCTCTCTACCTGGTTTCTTACTAACAGTGATAACAGAACCCTCATGCTTACATAATTTATGATCTTATTGCCACTATCATATGTGTGACTGTGTCCATGAAACTCTTTGATTATGCAGTTACAAATATTTACATTGCAGTAGTATTACTAATACAGGACCTGCTATGGCAGAACATGATTAATAGCCACTTATGCTGATGTGCTAATTTTCATTGCTTGTAAAATACGACAATGGCAGATTTGATTTTAAATTGAGGACTACAAAACATGTGCAAAATATGTTTTCTGTACACTATTTTTATACACTAATTTTATGCAATCACATTTACCTTGAAAATTAAAGAAGATACAGGTTGACAATCCCTTATCCGAAATCCTTGGGACCAGAGGCATTTCGGATTTCGGAATTTTTCGGTTTTCAGAATGTTTTTTTTTTTGCTCATCCGGGCACAAGTTACTGACCCACATTGGGGCCTGGGGGTGCGAAAATATAATAATAATTCTAATAATAATAATAATAATAATGATAATAATAATAATAATACAGGTAATAATAATAATTCATAGGTCTAGGTCGTGTTTCTCACTTTTTATCTTTTTTCATTCTTGTATTTCTTTATTATTATTATTATTATTATTATTTTATTAATACAGTATTATTGTTACCATTATTATTTTATTTTGGTGTATTTTTAATTAAAATTTTTATTTACCGGAACTATGAATAATTATTATTATAATTATTATTATTATTATTATTATAATAATTAGTATTACCATTACATTTTCACCCCCCAGGCCCCGATGTGGGTCAGTGATCTATGCCTGGGTGGATAATCCCTGTAAAAAAAAAAAAAGAGGCTCCACAAAAACTTTCGGTTTTCAGAGCTTTTCGGTATTCGGAATTTCGGATAAAGGGTTGTCAACCTGTACTTGTTTTTTCTTATTAATACCATTCCTTGATATCTTAGTGATGTTATATAAAAATATTTGTACGGTAATTATGCTTTTCCAGAGCTGATACTGTATTGCTTTGGGATTTTATCCCACTGGCATTGTAAAACCTAGTTTTAAGATGAAGGAAGAGTAAATTAGTGTATAATATCATAGTACAAAATTATACATATGTTCCAGTATTAACTGTACAGTATCAGCATGTAATAGTTAGTCTAATTAGCTACTGGTTTTCAGATTTATGGAATTAGTGTGATAAATTAATACAGTACAGTATATCAAAGTATTTTTCACTGATATTGATTTTGAAAAAGTTTATTTAACCAGTAAAATAAAAGATACAGAATGGACAACAACAAGAGTATTGACATGACTGAGCCAAGTGAGAGCCTGAGCCCTCTTTTTGGCACATGTAATCTGTTATACACTGTATCTCAAGGAATTATCTTATAACATGAGGAAACATAAACCTTTAGATAATTAGGTGAGCTTTAATTACTCAGAAACTTTGCGTCTATTATACTGTGCATATTCAAATTAACAGTTGTCAGGAAGCATGCACTAATCTCTGACCTTCACTGATTCTTTGCTATTTCTTCTACTTATTCTGCTTGCACAGTGATAAAGAAATGTCATGGCTCCTGCTTGCTGAAGTGATGGTCCTTAATGAAACAGGTTTCATGTTGAAGATGTATTATACATTCAGTTTGTGGATAACTCTTGATAAATACAGTAGAACATCCTTCATACACTGTGCTTCTCTCACACACAGCACCAATATGTAAGACCCTACTAACCTGGTACCCCCCTTCCTTTGCACCTCATCAGCATACAATTTATCTATCCATGCTTTTCCTGGTTACACCTCATTAAATAGGCCGAGGTAGATTTCCTTATCTAACCAGATGCTTTTTTTAAAACCAGCATTTATTTTGTTGGTAGATTAGATTTTTATAAGAGAAGCTTGTATGGAATTTTGTAGACTTAAGTAATGTTCCAGTACCCAAACACTGACACGAGTATGAATGCTTGAGAATAGTATCAGAAAATAAAACTAGCAAGAGTATTCACTGTGCTCGAGTTGTTAGAAAAGGATGAAACAGTCAAAATACTGTAACTGCATTATTGGCAACATTGAAAACTTTACTTAGTAATGTAATAGAAGGCCTTCAGTAGAGAGTGAGATTAGGCTCCATGGATATTTTTCTTGAGGAATCATTCTCTGTCAAAGTTATCTTCTTCTGGGAAATAAAAAGATGCATTAATAGACTCAAGAAGATTTTATGTACAGTATTCCCAAAACTTTTGGCCTTTAAAAACTTTGGGGCATTTTAAGGTTACTTTTATAACTTATAGGTAGTACAGTATATGTCTTTCCAAAGCCCTCAGCTGCAATGTTCTTAATACTGTACTTGTACCATGGCCAGGAAATCTATCAGAACCCTTCATCCTTGACTGAAATTATGGTCTATCCTGCAATTGTCTCTTGGATTCTCCCATTCTCTGTCAGATATTTGATCTCGTTCACAGGCTGGCACTTCATCTAATTACTGCACTGTACTCTGTAATACGTTTTCTCTATTGAGGATATACTGTACAGTACTGTTTTATTAACAAATAATGTCTCTGAAAATCTGAAGTTGCATGTAAAGTATTAATACAGTATTATGATTGTTTGTTCCCGTTACATATACTGTATGTTCATCTTTGTTCTGTTGGACATTGAAATTAAATTGATGGATCATTTGATAGTAACTGATATCACATTACATTGTGTGATAGAAGACTCCTGCAAAATAAAAGTAAAACATACACAAAAAAAAGCATGGCTCTGAATTCAATGTCTTCATCATGGACTGCAACTTTTGTCATTCATTTTGTATTCAACCTTTACTCCCCAGTCCATTTTCTGAGGAAATTAGTAGAATTAAAATCGTTGAAACTTCCAGATGTTGTTGGTCTCTGCAAAAAAATCAAGTTAGTGCATTCACGACTATCTTCAAACATTACAGGCCTGGGAAGTTGTGTACAGTGTCCTAGAGGCTATGATACTGAGCTGGTAATCCAGCAATTCGCAACCGTAGTGCTAATCTCACTTACCTCAGCACTTAAATTTGTCAATAGATAAAATTGAAATACCTGTACTGAAGAGACTCAGTCATTGTGGACTAGGGCCTGCCTTTAGCACTCTAACAACCAATTTCATTTACACGGTACTGCATACAGTACAGTACAGTACAGTATGTGTAATCAAATCCATTGTTCATAAGGTCTTTGCCTCTGGATCACAGCCTCCCTTGTCTGAATGCATTACCACATAGGTATAAAGTCCAATCTCTCTTCATGTGTCATATTTTCTTCATAAGCAAAAATGCTACTTGTGAAATATTATTGCTCTTCATGTTTTGAATATAGTAGACCTTTGCCATTCACGATTTCGACAGTTTGGAGGAAGCAGATGGTGGCTCGCTTGTGAGCCTTTTCCCGCAGCACAACGAGTCACCTCACGCAGCATCTTGTGTTGTACTCTCAAAACTTTAGTGTTTCTGTTTGAAATGGTCCCTAAAAGACTGTCAGTGCTAGTGTTGCTAGTGGAGTGAAATGTAAAAGGCAGAAGTCAGTGATGACCCTGACAAAGAAAGTTGAATTATTAGAGAAGTTAAAAGAGGGGATGAGTGCTGACGCAGCTGTCGGTTGTTTGGTATAGGTATACAGTAGTGCACTAAGGTAGTATAAGCTGCTATTCACGCCATTCCTTGGAACCTAACCCCCGCGAATAACAAGGGTTTACTGTGTTGTTAAAGATAGTGAAAGTCAGGTGTTTCTAAAGATACTAATCAAGTGCAGTATTAAAGATATCTTATTCAAAGGTTACTCAGACCAATTTAAATACAGTGTTTCTTTCCTTCAACCATTACCCCATTAGACATAGGTCATTTAACTTATTTATGTTATATGTAGATTGGAGACAGACTTTTTCCCCCTGGACACAAGGTAATGGAATTTGATCAGCATGCATGACTTGCACTGCACCATGTTGAAGATATAGTATATTTTCAAACTTGTTTTTCATTTTTGAAAATTTTAATTTCACTATTGCTTTTGGATGTGTTAATTGTTGTCATATGTTGTTACTTTATTTAGTTTTCAACTACAGTATATGCTAAATTCAGTATTAATGTGGAAGCATGGATAAGTTATGTCTAATTGCAAGTGTTTTATAATTTGATTTTGTCTCCTTGAAGATGCCAAGACTTTTAAGAAGATTCCAACACCCAAACGCATGTCTACTTTGAGCAATAAAAGTCAGACACTTCCACGTAACATGGGATCCAGAGCAGTCTCCAAGGCTAGGGAGGGAAGACATCCAGGTACCCCACCAAGTGTCAGACGTCAGCTGTCAAACCAGGTTAGTAAAAATGTAAAGATCTTGTCCTTTGCCTCACATATTCTGTACTGTGCATTGCTTTTTCCAAATTAGATAAAAAAATATTACTGTATTGTCTTCTCTCCTTCAGTGCAGATTCTTCCACAGCTTCTAGAGTTCTCAATCATCTAATATACTATAGGACTAGGCGTGTGTCTGTCTGTATGTCTGTTCTGGGCAGCCAAAACGGCACAATCGTTTTTCATCAAACTTGGTGGAAAAATCGCAAAAAATTTGTAGAGTGGAACAAACCTGGTCCCATGTCGATGGTTTCTTTAGGAAGGCATTAATTAACCATTTTATTTACGATGGAAAACGATTCAAGTCTACGGACTTGGCGCACCCTAATTAACCATGCAAGTCTACGGACTTGGCTCACCCTCATTCGCTGTATGCTAGCCAGGCACGAGCGATCAAACTTTCACTGGGCACAAAGGTGCCCGCGATCACTTGTGTGTGTTCTATATTTCCAGGTCATTTTACTTGACCTATGTATGCTGAATTTGTCTTTTGAATTGCTACCCTTCCCTGCATTTCAGTTAGCTCCACAAACCATATACAGATTCTAAGTTAATATCCCTTTTGTTAGAAATGGTTATTAGCTTGAACTGTACACTGTCCCTCAGCCTTATTACTTCTTTTAGTCATCAGCATATATATATATATATATATATATATATATATATATATATATATATATATATATATATATATATATATATATATATATATATATATATATATATATATATATATATATATATATATATCATAATATATATACATACATACATACATACATGGTTACATACATACGGACAAAGGGTTACATACCATACATATACATACATGTGCAAAAAACACATACATACATACATATATATATACCTTTATATATTTAATCATTATATATATACAGTAGAAGTCCAAAAATCCGGACTGCTTGGGGATTGGGTCGGTCCGGATTTTCGGATTTTCCGGATTCTCAGGCAGTACTTTTAAAATTCAAATTTAAGGAGGAATAAAGAAGAGATGAACAGGTACATTTTGATAGTTTATTCATTAGCAAATAAAGCATGCTTCATTTATCAAAACGAGCAGTTTTAAAAGAAAAATAAAGTCAACACTAGACAAAAATGTAAACAAACTGTCTAATACCATGACGAGTCTTGAAATTCCTAAGCCATCCATCACTAAATGCGCACTCTGATTCAATGTTCATTTGCTCCTTAAAAGACTTTGCTTTGGCAATAAGCATTGGCCCAGAAATTGCCATACCTTCTGATCGTTTTAACAAAAACCATTCGTGCAACACTTTATCAAGATTTTCTAATTTGGGCCAATATAAACCTTTTCTTTCAGCAATTTAATGTAAGGCTCAGAAGAAGCTGTGAATTCTAGAATTTTATTCTTTGCCTTTTTTATATCATAAATTGTAGACTTTCCAATGTTGTATGTTTCCTTTAGAACAGCATTGCTCACATTACATTCTAGTTTCTTAATTATTTCAAGTTTGTCACTCAATTTCAATGTGTTCTTCTTTTTCTTCACACAACGAAGTTTATCTACTTTTGGGGCCATTATTATGGGCTTGTACTCTGTACATGGAAAGAGTAGGACTCAAAATTACATACGTTGTCACAGTTTGATTGCTTGTTTTAAAGTGGCGATCGTGTGGTCGTTTGTTGTCGCTGTGCAGCTGTGGCATTCACGCATGCACACATACACACAAAAGATTTATAGTGCCTCAAATTTTACATTTCAGTTCAAGCTAATTACAAAACTAACAAAATTAGCTACCTATAATTTACAATTAATTTTATTATTAGAATTATGTAAATTAATTTTTTAAAGCAACTCCATTCATTCACATAACCCACAAAAGCCCCCGCTAAATTTAAAAAGTTTGAGTTTTCGAAAAGTCCGGATTCTCGGGTGGTCCGGATTCCTGGCATCCGGATTTTTGGACTTTTACTGTATGTATGTATGTATGTATGTATGTATATATATATATATATATATATATATATATATATATATATATATATATATATATATATATATATATATATATATATATATATATATATATATATATATATATATATATATATATATAACTGTTAAAAGATACCAAATTAAACCTTGAGTGTCACTTACAATGTGATGGTCCCAGTTAGACCCTATTCCTATTAATTCATATGGGAATTATTTCCCATTTATAAGTGGTTTCATTATTAGTGGCTTTTTTCTGGTCCCTATTAACCACTTATAATAAGGACCTCCCCCCTGTATAATGAAACCTGACTACCCAGCACAGTGAATGGTGTCACTGGCGACCCCTTTCCAAGGTTCCACAGGCCTGTCAACTGTTTATGGACTCCACACATGTGTGTTTTGAATGGCTCACCCATTCTATGATGTATTCTCTCACTGTACATACACCCTCTACACACTAACCTACAGTAGGCATACTGTACACTGTCCACATTGCTATGTACAGTACTGTACAGTATTCGTACTGTACATACAGTATGTTAATTTCACACTTAGTGAATGTACAGCACAGTATTTGTACTGTACATACAGTATGTACAGTATACATTACTGTATTCATGTTTTTTGTCTTAACACTACTTTAATGGTATTCTTGGCTGAATGTATGCAGGTACAGTACTGTACAACACAGATCATATGTGAAAACAGCAGTGAGCGAGTGAAGGAGCAGTGACATGACAGTAGTGGTCAATCATAGCTCAGGAGCACTCTCAGCCTACCCACATGTGCGTCCTGTACTTGTCCCAGCAACGGAAACATTATGCAATCTCTCGAAATTTGTTTGAATGCTCGGAACAGAAATTTTTTCGCAGAAGGATATCAAATTTAAAAAAGAAAGGGTTATCTCGGACACAAAGTTTCCAGGTTGCTGCTTTGAGAAGGGAATGAGACTGATGTAGCAGTTGTTTGAGGTTTTATAGCTAAATAGTGCCTCCATGTGGGCAGTGCTCTATCCCTGACTATATTTAGTATACAGTACATGACTTACATCAAAATAGTAGGTGGGCTAATTATTTAAGATAGAGTAATTGTACTAAAAACATTAATTTTAGTTTGTACACCTTTACTGTTGCAGTAAGTATTAGGCACTTAAGACACATTCTTATACAGTTTTAACTGTTAGTGGTATGCTATAAGTAAACATACATAACTGTTAAGTGTATTGTGCCAAGGCTACAATAGTAACTGTGTCATAATTTGATGTTATGACTATTGCCCTGTGAATGTTCTGTGACTGCTGCAGTTATGCTACAGTAGTGGTTATTCACCACACTGATTGTACAGTACAGTACAGTACTCAGAAATTTTCTAGGTATGAAGGCCAGTACCCTGTGAAGGCTGACTAGTCCACCCTTCACTTCACTAGTAGTCAAAGGAATTTCCTACAGATAATGTTACAAGGGCTCCTTGCCAAAAATGATAGTAACACTCCAGGCTTGTAAACTATGCCATACTCATTTCAGTTGAAAATATACTTGTTTGCCTTTGTCATCAAGAAGTGAAAATTTAAAAAAAAAAAAAAAAAATAAGGGAAATAATTGGCTGTTCAATAAATTATCAAAAAAGGTTTGAGTTTAGGCCCTAATATAAAAATGTGTGTTCAATTAATAATCTGTATACTGTAATAATTTTGTTCAAGAATGATGGTACTGTAGCTTGAAATATTACAAAACCAATTTTTTTTCAGAATGGTGGTATGCCATTGGGTTCGCCTTTGAAACGTCGTGGTTCAGCAGGTTCTGGCCTTACTGGCAATGGAGGTAATGGAACACCAAAGCACACACCCACTCATAGACGATCTGCTTCAGCATCCATGAAAGGAGTTGATACCAAGTTAGCTCATGGCATTATGGATGAAATTATAGATTCCTCACCTCCTGTAACATGGGATGACATTGCCGGACAACAAGTAAGTTATTGTAAACCTTTGTGAAATGTTTGGTTTCCAGTAATTTTTAGATAGGAAGATAACTAAAGTTTGAAAATATGTATGTTACATTTCTATGTTTAGAATATTGTTCAGTTTAGATATTATTACCGTAGTTGTATGCTAGCACATTTTTGTTATACTGTACAGTAAAGCCTCATTAATTACCATTAAAATAAAGCAATAATGAGATGCATTCCCCAGTGTGACCTTTTCATAACTTTTGTGTGGCTTTTTACCCTCTTCCCCAAAAACAATACAATTAATGAAAATTGAAAACTATATTCTTTAAATAATGTTTATGAATGCACTTTATACAATATAAATCAATAATAGTAAAGTCACACAAGAGGAGATGGGATGCTATTGTTGTCAGTGTTTACACCCATAATGTCGGTTATCATCTGGTTGTTGCTATAGTAAAATTAATGTAAAACAATTAAGTATATTTTAATTAATGTTATTTAATGTACAATAAAAGTTACTATTGATGTTAAGGAAAAAAGAGTGATAGTGGAACGGCAATGTACACTTGTGCCCTCAAGGAAACCGGGTCTTTTATCTTATTAAGAATACAGTTGTACCCCACTTAACGCGGTCAATAGAACCCAGAGGGTCCCGTGTTAAGTGAAATCCGCGTTAAGTGAACAACAGAACATATGGGATTAATTCCAATAGAAACCGGCCCGACCCCCAAACTCCACTTTTTGAAGACACATAACTATGTTGTAGTAAAAATAACATCTTAATTTTATGATGGTACATGCACACAATTAATACTTAAGAGAAATAGAGAAATACAGTCGCCAAGTTAATGTCCATTCAAATAATGGACTCAACTCCCTCCCCCTCTCACACTACACTGCTCTTCCCTCTCTGAGAAATTTTTGGGGAAAACCACTAAATTTTAATAAATAATACCTCAAACTAAAGTTAGGATAATACAATTGACATTGCTGGATTCCTTGTAAGACCAGGAATATTTTGAATATAAATGTCATATATTTTGCACAAAAGATAACATAGTTACTCAGAAAATTTTTTTATCTAAAATTTGTATGTCTAATGCAAAATATATGATGTTTATATTCAAAATGATCACCAAATTATAAGAATTCCAGCAATGTAAATTATATTCTGGCCGGGTAATTTGTATGAATTTTATGAGCTAAAACAAATATCTTCAGTTAATAAAAAAAAAATAATCTTCAGGACACTATCTGTCAATCAAAGTACCCCACCTTGCCTTCCCCCTCTTCCAACCGCGCGGTCAGTCCCAACCCTCCCCCCACCCCCCACCAATCCTCCCTTCAAGAGAAAGGTTGGGTGAAAAATTTAGATTTTAACATTTTGTATTAAATAATACCTCAGATTAAAGTTAGGATAATATAATTGACATTGCTGGATTCCTTGTAAGACCAGGAATATTTTGAATATAAACGTCATATATTTTGCACAAAAGATAACATTCTTACTCAGATTAAACATTTTATCTAAAAATTTTATGTCTAATGCAAAATATATGATGTTTATATTCAAAATGATCATCAAATTATAAGAATTCCAGCAATGTAAATTATATTCTGACCGGGTAATTTGTATGAATTTTATGAGCTAAAACAAATATCTTCAGTTAATAAAAAAAAAAATATTCTTCACGGGGTAACAGATGGTCGGTCGGTCCCTCCCTCCCCCCCACCCCCCACCAACCGTCCCAAGGAGATGTGTGGGAAAACCAGAATACTTAACTTTTTTGTAATAAATAATACCTCAAACTAAAGTTAGGATAATATAATTGACATTGCTGGATTCCTTGTAAGACCAGGAATATTTTGAATATAAATGTCATATATTTTGCACAAAAGATAACATAGTTACCCAGAGAAAAAATGTTATCTAAAATTTGTATGTCTAATGCAAAATATATGATGTTTATATTCAAAATGATCACCAAATTATAAGAATTCCAGCAATGTAAATTATATTCTGGCCGGGTAATTTGTATGAATTTTATGAGCTAAAACAGGCAGTCAGGCAGGGTGGCGGGTGGGGCAAATCTAAAAATAGCGTCTCGAGCCGGACACTCACCGCGTATATGATGAAAAAATCCGTGTTAAGTGAAAGTTCAGCTCTGGCGAGGCACCGCGTATATGATAAAACGCTCTAAGTGAAACCGCGTTAGGCGGGGTAATACTGTACTGTATGTACAAAAGATTCATTATTGTTTATTACTGAATATGTATTTGATTGAATTAATTTTTATATACAGTGGTCCCTCGGTTAACGAACACAATTCGTTAACCAAAAATTTTGTTAAACGAAACCATTGTTTCAATGGGATTTTGGGTAATTGGTTCCAGCTCACCGAAAATTACATACAAACTAAAAATAAATGCAGTAAAGTACACTTACTTTGAGGTGTGCATGTAGAAGGCTCCTGGTTGATGATGATGATGATTGGAATTAGAAGTGGGGGTGGAGGAGAAGGGAGAAGAGAAGGAAGTGGGGTTGGAAGAGAAATCACCCCATGCTTCATGCTGCCATTTCACCCATAAAATTTTAAGTTCACTAGGTGTAATTCAAGATTATTTTCTTTAAATCAACACTGCACTGCTCTATATATTGTCAATATGTAAAATAAATTTCAGAATGACCAGTAATTGTACTGTAAAAATGTAAAAATAGTTTATGTTCAAGAGAGTCTCAAGTAAGATGTTACCTCCACTGAGCAGAGACACAAACTGATGCCTGCTGGGTGAGTCAAGTGGCTGTTTGGCGCGCTAAAACTAGTTTCCTTTACTTCAATTATGTTCAATAATTGTTAAAATGACTAGAAAATTTAATATAAAACTTTAAAAATTATTGAATAGTTCAACCTTCTTGATATTTACTCAAATGGGAACGAATTTAAGCCCTAGAACTGATTACTGTATTGGTGGACTAATATTCCAGCTGGTGAGCAAGCGAAAACATGTTGAGAAGACTTCGTAAGGAATTCGTTAACCGAATTTTTTTCGTTAACCGAATTGAAGATTCTTATGGAAGGTAATTCGTTAACTGAGGCGTTCGTTAACCGAAGGATCACTGTATGCGAAATGACCAAAGCAATTCATTAATAATACGTAGAATATTAAAACACACAAGAGGAGACAAGACGGTATTCTTTTCGTTCATATTTACAACACCCGTGATGAATGACGATGGTACCACTTCTACATAAGAAACTGAAGAAATAAGACCCTGGTTGTTGCTGTAGTAAAATTAATGTAAAAAAATGAATATGTAATATGTTATTTAATGTTAATAAATGGAACAATGGAAGTAGCTAACCATTAATGGTAAAGAAAAAACGAAATAAATTGGGAACGCCATCGTACGTAAGTGCGTATATGTGAAAACATCATTATTTCTCTACATAAGAACATGAAAGGGACACTTATTACTGTTCACGTATGTTTTAAATAATACTTACTAATGTAAAACAAAAATTCTACTCACAAATGGTGGTAAAGTCTAAAACATAAGGACAGCCAATGAATATTGTGCGAGTTTTTACTCAGATGATTTCGTCAATCAGTTTCAACTCTGGCTGAAGCTGAAGCTTTCCATAAAGATATCATAGCTGTTGCTGAAACTGTTACTGAACCTGAAGTTGTTGTTGAAGCTGCTTATTATGCTGAATTTGATGGTGTAGCTGAAGTTGGTGGTTTAGGCCTTTGAATAATAAAGCTGTCGAAAGAACCTTTCACAGCCGCTTGCTTTTCTCATTATACATCTTATGTAGAGGTCATATGTGTTTTCCACATCCCTGTTAATTTTAATGCTTCGTTCTTTTAATGGATCCACTTCAGAAAATAAAAATATATTCATTGCTTGCTCCATATAATATCCACAGACCTCTCACCTTTTTCATATAGTTTTAACACATCTAGTTTCTCGGCTAAGCTTCTACACTATCTTTTAGCTATTAAACCAGCACTATCATATCTTGCTCTCTTGCTCATGTTGAATAGGGATGCAAAAAATGCCGGAAGAAACCTACAAAATAAATTAGTACAATATAGAGAAGGGAAATGTGCTTAAATTTGCATGAATGTTATGATGATGAAAAGAAGAAACATAAACTTAGTAATGAAGGAAAGGAGCTTGGATGTCTTTTCTTTTGTAACACCAAATTTTAAATGATGCCTAACATTTCATTTGCAGATTGCAAAAAAAGCACTACACGAGATTGTTATATTGCCTTCACTGAGGCCAGAGCTCTTCACTGGTCTCCGTGCTCCAGCAAGAGGATTGCTACTCTTTGGTCCTCCAGGTAAGATTTAACTTTATTGCACAATGAAAGCTTTGCTGTTACCTACAAGATTGCATAATAAAATCTTTGCAGCAGATATTGCACAATGTGACCTCAGATATCCTTCTTTGTCATAACTAACAGGATGTAGGATATATGGATTTTTTTAGTTTTGTGAGCAGTGTCACTGGACAAGCATGGGGCAGATCAAGATGCATAATATTCTAGATCTGTGATCACAGTGCATGTCTTGACATCAATAACCTGAGTATAGGTATAGTAGTCCCAAAACTAACCCTTCCAGTTCAGTATCAGTTATTGTCAAGGAAGTTGATGAAGATCTAATGGCACAGGCCTGGCTGGTTCTTCATGAATATACTGCTTAAATAAGAAAATAAGATTGACTTAATAGGTAGGTGGGTAATCTTTGATTACCTCAGGGAATAGTGACCCTTCCTTGCCAGCTAAGAGGACACTTAAAGGTCTCAACTCTGTAAAAGTGGGTTGGCAGTAGGAAGGGCATCCAGCCATTAATCTTGCTCCAAATTTGCTTGAAGGTAACAGGGACACCATGGCATCAGGTAATTATGGTTAACCTATGCAAGTTTGGAACATGACTTAGTGGTGATAGTAATACATACCTGGTAATAGTATAATAATTGCTGGTGGAGATTTATTTTTTTCATAAATAAAACATAGTACTGTATCTTTGTACTGTATACAAGTACAGTACAACTAAATTGTAAAAATTAGATGAGCAGTCAGTGTTTTACTGTGTTTGTTTTAAGTATTGATTCTTTGTGCTTTTACATAATGCAAGTCCACAAAATAGCAGAGCAAACACTGCCACACATGAAGTACGTGAATGACTATTGTTTATTTGCAATCTTTTATAAATTTCATTAATGGCAGATAACTGATTTCAAGATTTTTAAGGTTGAATTGTACATAAAACCTGCTGCTGGATGTTTCCACGACCATGCATTTTAAGGAACTCTACCCTACTGCTATACAGTATTTTCCTTTATTATGTGTGTGTGATTGGTTTTGCATTTTACAGGTAATGGCAAAACCATGTTAGCTCGAGCAGTAGCAAGTGAAAGTTCAGCTACATTTTTCAATATTAGTGCATCTACACTGACCAGTAAATATGTTGGTGAAGGGGAGAAGCTGGTTAAAGCGCTATTTTCAGTAGCACGAGAACTTCAGGTAAGACTTTTATGCTTCATTTGTATGTGAGCACACAGCTGATGTAGTAAATGTAAACATACTGGTAGATTTAATTATGGACAGTGCTAACTTGAAAGAGACAGAAATAAAAAAGTAAGGTGTTTCTGATGCCCGATGATTGTAACAGTGGTTAGCAAAATTGAACATTAAAATAGTAGAGGGAGAAAAAAATACTGTAGTAAATGCATGAAGAATAGAATGGAACGATAGAGAACTGTATCAAAGGAAGTAACGCTGGAAGTGGACGGAGGAATTACTATATGGAAGTGAACACTGACTCTTGAAGCAGGATGCATTTGAGTGAATTAAATTAGAAGCAACAGAAGTGATATGCTTGAGAACAGTGTTTGTGGTCAACAGTGTGCTGAGAATAGGAAATACAGAAATGAGATGGAGGAATGGAAATGAATTAAATGTTAGATTGAGAGCTAAGTGGAGTTTGGAAAAGTGATACAAAATGGACGTGTTCAAAGAAGGGGAAAAAAGAAATTGGTAAAAAGAGCATACAGTATAGCTAGAGTTGGATAGTGGGACCATGAAGAAATTGCACAAATTGCAAGAATGTGGTGAAAGGAAGCACAAGGGAATGATAGGGGAGCATATGGTAATAGGTTGGTGTAGCAAAATCTCACAGTAGTAAGAGTGAGTTTGTGTTTGCTCTTGATTCCAGCTATACTGCAGCATTACAGGAAAGGGCTTTGTATGATTGAATAAAAAAGGATAATATTTTTGTATGGAGCAACACATCTTAAATGGAAGTTTTGAAGTATATCTGGTTATTAGAAAACTTTGACCAATATTCAACCATACAACCTCAATATTTTGCTCACCAAGGGACTGAAAAGTCTATAAAACTAAATTTTTTGCAAAATATCTATAAGTTAAAATACAGAAAGATGAATAACCATGAGGTGCCTTACAAACAGGACAGTAGAAGTACAGTATAAAATATAAAGCACCAAAGAAATTAAATTAAATATACATCAAGATTCTTACTTTCCACCCAGGCCAATGATGTCCTAAGGACTCACTCATGCACCGATCTGTTCAAGAGTTTATTTTATCCCTCTATGAGGTAATATTTACTAATTTTATCAAATAAATGTTGTACTCTTTATATGTCTGTCGGGTAATAAGGTAATATTTTCTGAGTACTTTACCTTTATTTGCAATGTGTGCAATATCTGTATATTAGATCATTCCAATTTAGCTCAAATTTTCCTAAATTGCAAAAATATGAAATGTGAAATTATGAGGTTCTTCTTTCTGCTAAATTTAGGTACAGTAGTAAGTTGTTGGACTTAGCAATAGATGTGGTATTCTGGGAGGTTCTTTTTCTCCCTAATCATGTTTTCTCAGGTGATACTACCTGTATCAACATGTGGTGGGCTGCTAAATATTCGTACCCTCCTTACTGATCTTTCAATGATAGCTATTTTCCCATTGTTTCTCTTGTTGTCTTTATAGCTTTGCTTTCCATTTGTGTGTACACAATTTACTGGAGTAAACTTCCTACTCCTGTGTATAAACATATGATGACTGTACAAATAGGTATGATTTGTTCACCCCACTTATATCAGTGCACCCGATATCCCTTGTTAGGGCTTGAAACCACAAGCTGCCAGGTTATTGGGTAGCTGACTAGGTGCTGCTTGAGACTTGTACCTTACAGCCTTAGACTATAGGTCACAGTGAGGAATATTGGTTACATTTATATATGTGTACAGTGCATATCCATTTGTATACAGTACAGTATATTTAACCCCAATAGGAGAATGGATGGACACCAATGAAGGATTTCCTCAAATCTCAAATGACTGAGGATTATGATCATTGTAGATCATATCAGATAGTAGTGATTGTTGTAGGGTAACAGAGGAAAACTACCACAGGCTTATGTGCCTGACATATTGGATACCACTTTGGACTTGCATCTTGTAGTCCTGGGTTCAAGCCCCAATAGGGGATATTTTTTGGTTGAAGTGGTCACTAAGTTAAAACAATACAGTATAGCACATCAGATCAGCAACTACTTCAAGTACTCCTTCTGAAGTCTTAACTTTTACATGCATACAAGTCCCTTCCCAGGTTCCAAAGCCCTAAACCAGAAAATATTACATTTTGAAGGCTGGCCAAAATTTTCAGTTTTTACGATTTTTTGTTAAAATAAACAATTTAGATGATGTGGTGAAAAACAGTTTTGAAAGGTAAATTAACCTTCACTGAAAGACTAGCCTTTCTAATTTTTTTATCTTCTATTTGCAGCCAGCAATTATCTTCATAGATGAAATTGATTCCTTACTTTGTGAGAGAAGAGAAGGAGAGCATGAAGCCTCAAGAAGATTGAAAACAGAATTCCTTGTTGAATTTGATGGACTTAAATCAGATCCTGATGAGAGAATTCTTATCATGGGTGCAACAAACAGACCACAGGAGCTGGATGATGCTGCACTCAGGTAAATACAAGGTCCTTCTTTGCTGTCTAATAATTTATGTAGGTGACCTCTGTATAACTTTTTCACTTGTGCTCTAATTGAGGGGGCAGCCTTCTGTAGGTGTCCAATTGCCAGGAAAAAATCTGGGAAAACAGAGTGTGAAGATGCACAACCCCACAGGGCCTACAGATGTTTAATGCAGACAGTGCGGCCCAAGAAGATGGTGTAGTGCAGTGCTTGGCTGGGCTTGATAGTTTGGTCGTGATCCCACAGTGCGATTGGCTCCTTTCTCGGGAGGCATAAGTTGTAAAAGGGTTGTGACTAAATGTCGAGTTACAAAATGAATATAAAAGTTTCAATGATTTTATTTCCATAAGTACAGGTTGACTACCCTTTATCCGAAATTCCGAAAAACGAAAAGCTCTGAAAACCGATTTTTTATTTATTTATTTATTTTTTTTAAACAGGGATTAGCCCATCGGGGCCTGGGGGCGAATACGTAATAGTAATAATAATTATAATAATAATTATTCATAGTAAATAAAAAATTTAATACAAAATACACCCAAATAAAATAATAATAATTAAGAAATACAAGAATGAAAAAAAGATAAAAAGTGAGAAACACGACCTAGACCTAAGAATTATTATTATTATTATTATTATTATTATTATTATTATTATTATTATTATTATTATTATTATTATTATTATTATATTCCCCCCCAGGCCCAAATGTGGGTCAGCGACTTGTGCCCAGGTGGGCTAATACACACACACATAAAAAAAAAACTAACCATTCTGTAAACCGAAAAATTCCGAATTCCGAAATGCCTCTGGCTCCAAGGATTTCGGATAAGGGATTGTCAACCTGTAGATGAAAGTTTCCTATTTCCTTTATCGTTTTATGCAATGTACAGTTATAGAAAAAAGTCCTGTCAGTCCTCTGACCTAAAACTCATGAACCTGTGAATCAAGACATCACACATTGATAGGCCCACAGATGGTGCACTGGGTCTTGTGATGTCTCAGATTCACAGGTCCATTAGTCTCGGGGTTCATAGATGGGGTGGAGGGCTGACAGGACTTTTGGGCTACATTTCTTGCACATAAACCACACATTGATTTTTGTGGAAATAAGATGCCTCTGAAGGCTGCCCCACAATTATATTTAAATCACTGGTATGGATGTAAATGTTAGTGATGTATGCTGACCAATATGACCATGCATACAGAAATTACTGGTGACACTGTTAAATCATTTGAGAGGTGTTGTAATTCATTCAGATGGCCAAAACTCATAATGTGTAGATTTTTTTTTCAGGTTGAAGATTTTAAAAGGTATTGTACCTTATCCATCATGGAAACTTAAGTCACATAACTAGAATGTAGCATATTGAAAATGATTTTTTCTTTCCATATTTACTACAGATGAAGGATCCTTTATCTGACACCCCCCCCCCCTCCAAAAGGAAAAAAAAAAATAAACAGATCCTTTTGTATGTGCATATGAAGGCATATATCAGGTAGTTCAGGGAATCTTGAATGGAAGATAAAGATATTCTAATAATTTATTGTCAGTTATTTAGGATTATGAGAAGCTGTACTGTATAAGTAAGTAGAGGTTCAACATGTAAGATCCACTTGTGAGGAAACCACCATTTTCACTGCCATCCTATCTCTCATGATTACACGATGGACCTAAGCCAAACCTCATGTTATGCCCGCAACTATAACAAAGACTTAGGTGAAACGCATAATACCAGTAAAAGTTTCCATTAGCCTAGAACTTAAATAAATACTGGTACAGGGTGAGTCTGTAAAGCAGCTATTTGGGCCAGTCAGCTCCCACAGTCTTCATGTTTCTTAACCTGTAACCTACAAACTTCTATAATCACTAATTACAGCAAATTTTTTAGCTACAGTAAAGGGGGGAGGGACAAAACCATGTCTACTGTAAAACATCTTAAAGTGTATAAAAACAACTAAACCAACAACAACTGAATGTGGAGTGAAGCATTGATGTTAGTGATTGAGAGAAAGTCATTGCTCAAATTGTTCAATGTTTTATCTAAAATGCTATTAAACAAGACTTACCGATAGTATTGAAGAACACTAAAAAAATCATGTTAACCTTCAAAGATATCTGAATGCAAGAGGTGGCAAGTGGTGTGAGTAGAAAATTGATTCTTTCAGGTATGAGGTCTGGATCTGTATAGGCTAGCCTAGGCTTAGGCTATTGTAATAAGCCTAAGAATCTGAAACAGAAAATATTAGAAAATGGAGGCAAAAATTTTCTCAATGGTTATTGGAGAAAGGATCCTTTGACCTGTAATAACAATATATAGCAAATTGTAAATGTCAGATTGAAGTCTGCATCTATAGATCTCCATAAAGTAATTAATTTTTGTATCTAAAAAAAAAAAAATTGCAGACGATTCAGCAAGCGTGTGTATGTGTCACAGCCTGATAAGAACACCCGCTGTTTGCTAATAAATCATCTAATAACTAAGCAGAAGTCAGAATTAAGTACTCGGGACCTGGAGGTATTGGCCGGCCTTACTGAGGGATACTCAGGCTCTGACCTTACATCCCTGGCCAAGGATGCAGCTCTAGCACCAATCAGAGGTAAGATTAATAAACAGCAACTAATTATACATAAGTGTAGAGATGGAAGAACAAAGACAATACTTTTGGTTTCACATGAAGTGGTGGGCAATCATCCATCCTTCATAACCACTTGTGCTTGATAAGTTCTGCTGGTAATGGTTCATAAACTTTCAAGGTTAGCTAATGGATAAAATCTTATTGGAAAATGGATCAAGTTATGGGATTTCTCCAGAAGTTTGCTGTCATTAAGATGTTTTGCCATCTTTTCTTTCTCTAGTATATATATATATATATATATATATATATATATATATATATATATATATATATATATATATATATATATATATATATATATATATATATATATATATTATATATATATATATATATATATATATATATATATATATATATATATATATATATATATATATATATATATATATATATATATATATATATATATATATATATATATATATATATATATATATATATATATATATATATATATATATATATATATATATATATATATATATATATATATATATATATATATATATATATATATATATATATATATATATATATATATATATATATATATATATATATATATATATATATATATATATATATATATATATATATATATATATATGATGTGGAGTAGTCATCATTCTGGAGGGAAAATCTTTGTACCCTTCAGTCACCAGGCTTTTCAAGGAAATCTCAAACTCTTCATGAAATAATACATTGATTGCTCCTTTTTCGCTAGGTAAGAATTTGTTCTTCCTTCTAATGGAACTCTGTCCAAAACTTGCTCAGAAATATTGGTTAGGTAACATTCCATTTCAGATTAAGGGGTGGATCCTTCTTCAGTTCCTTTGATAAAAGTTGGTAGTACAGGTAGTGCTTTTTTTTTCCTTCTTGACTTGTATCAGTGTTTCTCCTGGATAGGTGCAGGTCTTCTGCTGTTAATTAGGGCTGTGGATTCCAAAAGATTAACAGATTAACTTTTCAGAGGGATCCACAATAACACCAGACCTATTTGGACCAACTATGGTGTTTAGTAAGATGTTCTGGTGGTGTCTCCTGTGGAATATAAAGAGTCAGTCAGTTGAGAAAGAAAGTCAAGTTTCTTTGCAGGGAGAGCCATATTATTTTATCAAGGAGCAATATTTCTTAGTATAGACAATACAGGACAAGAAAATATTGGTTAATTTGATTATTTCATATCAGATAGTGGAGCTAGGGTCTCTTTTTTCAGTAGATATAGGGATATGATAATGAAGTTTCCTAAAGAAGTTAAGGTTGCATTTCAGTAGTAGGAGTCAAGTTGGACTTTGATATGATGGTTTGGATAATTGCCTCCAGTAGGGTTGGGATTTTTTCTTTTCTGGAGGTTTGTAACTTAGGGGTCACTGATCCCTGCCTTTGTCACGGTCTCACAGTAAGTTGAACGAATTAAATGATCCTTTCTTATGTTTTCGATGTATGCGACTCAAGTTTCAAGGGAAAAATATTCAGCATTTTAATGAAACATGTTGGCTGTGGAGTGCATCATAAAATATTGTTCATCTGGGTCTCTTACTCTGTGGGAGTCATCGAGGAAACTGTTTACTCAGAATGTCAGGGCTTATGTTTTGTCCGAGTTAGATAGGGTTCGGTCTGGTCTCTCTGTTTGAGTTTTTCAAGATTGAATTTGTTTGCAATGCTGGATATTAACAAAGTTCTGTAATTTGTTTTGCCTATTCCACATGTGAATTCTGTAGGGGGTGAATGCATTTTTTCCATTCTATCTCTCAACAGTTATGTTCCTCAATCAATTCAACTCTATCCAACAAATCCTTATCTACTTGCATCTCCTTATTTTAGTCAAGGAATGGGATAAAATGGTATAGTGTCTTCATCCTCAATTTTATAAATTTCAGCTATAGGTATTTTAATTATGAACTTGGTGTTGTGATCGATAGTCATTAAGATTAATTTACCTGGTTGTACTAAAGGGATATGAGATCTCAAGGTTGTGTTGGGGGGTCACCTTTAAGTCTTAACAGCCTCCACTAATAGGTGATATTCCATCCCAAATATCTGTTATGGATTTATTAATGTGTATCTAAGTGAATAAATGATTTGTACAATGCAGTCCTTGTAAATCAGTATGAGAGATTATTATTAAACATACTATACTGACATTTGTAGCCATGTTCTCCCCTCTTGTCTTCCCCTTCCCTCTCTTGGCTTCATTATTGGTGGAGAGAGTAGTCAATCATTTGTTTACTTTTCGTTGGATATCCCATTTCTATGTGTATTCTTTTCTTTTCATGGGGGTTCAGTGAATGTATCAGGAGAGAGTAACAATAATATTTTGGGAATGTGTGGACCCTTACTGCATTTTCACAGGCACATTTCATAATAATTTTAATCCACAGGGTCTGTAGGAATATAATCCTGCATATTATGTGGGAAATACTGTACAAGTTCTCCTACTAATTTTATGTTGTCCCTTCCTTAGTTTCTACACTTGTCTAGAACACAATTTTTTTATTACTTCTAGAAGCAAAGCACATGAGTTTCACTTGTATAAGAACCTTACCATCATGTATAATGTTACATCAAATGTCATAGACAGGATCAGAAGGTCAGTGATGTGGATGAACCACTCACCATGAAATAAAGTCAGCAGGTGATTTATTTTAAGTAGACACTTAACTATAAATTCACCGAATTTTCTGTTTCACAGAATTGAACCCAGAGCAGGTGGTAACATGTGACCCATCTGAAGTTCGAGGCATCACACTCACAGATTTTAAGGAATCATTGAAAAAGATACGGAGATCAGTTCCGCAGTCTACAATTTCTACTTATGAAAAATGGAATGCAGAATATGGAGATATATCTACATAAATATTTTTAATTCACTTTTGTGATAATCATTTTGGTCCAATCCATTTTTATTTTGTTTTTTGTTTTAATGATGACCAACATACGTGATATTTGCTTTCATGTCAATAAAGATATTTAATATACTCTTTGCACAAAATCTTATGCTCATTGTTGTAGATAATATACCCATTGTAACATAAATCATACAGGTAGGCAATTGAATTGATAACTTGGGGCTTTAACACTCATCAGCAACTGTTCTCTCTAAGGGTAAGCTCTCTGTCCTTCACATGTTGCCCTTTTTATTGTGCTATATCAGAATATACTTTGCTGATATTGATGGAGAAAATGTATGCCAATCACGCTAAATGTCTTCAAGAAAATGAATCACATTATTATGTTCAGGAATGGCTTAGCTTTGTGGTGAGCTAATTTGATATAGATGTTCTTGTGGGTAGCCAGTTTGATGTTGACAAAATCTCATGGCAACATCCAGAGAGTAGATGCTAGTGTCTATTGTTTCTAGGATTGGAAGCTTTTATTGCGCTATAATTTATATTTATTTGTTCATTTGGTTTTGTAGCAATTTTTTTATTAGATGTTAGAATTAATATTCATGTTTTTATTGATTTCTTGCACTCATTTAATGATTTACAGTACAGAAATCATGAAAAGATTATGATTTAGGACTTATTAACACCAGCTTAGCCTGTAGAAAAACTAATCGTCTTCAAGCTTCTTAGTCATTGGCATGGAAAAATCTACTTAAGTCTCCAATAGTGATAAATTCCTGGAAGGTTATTTATAGTGTAGCAATAAAGTTTATTCTGCAAAGTACACAAAATGGTTTATAAAAAAGTATTAGTCTGATTTTATTTTCAAAATATTTTAGATCAATACTGTAATTTAAAGGTTGTGCAACAAGACTTAATATTGGTAAAAATTCTTGGGTCGGATTTTAGATAGGGAGCTTAGGTCTCCTAAGACAAAAGTGGTAGAGACCTAAGAATGGTGCCTGAGAAGCAAGAAGAATTATTCTCTATTGGAAACTACTTTGGGGACATACACAGAGAAGTGAGAGATGAGGCTTTTCCTTGGCAGTGACTACATATGATAGTAATTTTTTATTTTTAGGAAAACTGGTTTACTTCAAGAGCATTTCAAGTTGGCTGAGTTTAGCATCCTTAAAAGAACTTTGTATACAATAATACAATTTACTATTTTGGTTGCTTAAGTCTGCCTTCAACAAGTTTTCTTTGAACTTATAAGTAAACACTTTACTCACAATCTTCATTTAAGTGTAGGAAAGGCAACATGACATAGATAGATAGTTACCATGACCAAATTCTGTTCTGACAGGATAGGATAGTGTACATGTCAAATAATATTTGAAAGAAATATTTTAGTTTGCATGACTCGAGGAACATTTGTTGCATCAGAATATATGAAAAGTTTAATGATTGCTTTGAGTGCACGTACCCTTTGTAGTGTTCAAGGTAATGTAAAGTAGGAGAGTAAATTTTTCCTTCGTAGCAAATTTAATGTACATTCTGTTGAAAGAGAGCTTTAAACTCACCTGATAACTTTTTATATAATCTTTTTGATAACATATGTACTTGATAATAAAGTGAGTACTGTACATCAAAAACCTGATGATCCACATCGACAGTGGAGTTGAATAAACAAGATGCTGTATTTTTGAAAGTTAGTGTTTTGCAAGTACAGTAATTTGTATTGTCATTGATTTTAAGAATTTGCCTGTTTTTACAGATGGCATAAATCATCCTTCTTTTCAATTGCAAAATCATTTGCTAACATTTATGTATATATTATACAACCTGTATCAGGATTTTTTTTTCAAGTTACTCTTCATACTCAAGTATACCAGCACAGCATTTTTTTTTTTTTTTTTCAAAATTAATTCCTCATGGGCTTTTTGCTTCAGATTAATGTGTGTACTAGCTAAAAAAAATTAGACCAGATATAAAGCATTGTAGCTCAATACTTACAGTATAGTGGCCAGCTAGTCAGGACAAGTATGGTTGTGATTTCTTATAAAGGAGTGAGACTGCTGCATGACTTAATGGACAGTGGTTTATATAGGTTGTTGTTTTTTGTTTTGATTTTAGCTATAGCTCTGCCAATGTAGAAAGTTTTATGCACCATGGCAGCCACACCCCCAGTTTTTGGGTTCATGAGCAACGACTTGAAAGAAAGACAGATACGTATTGCCTTGTTTATAAGCTACAGTACTATGCTTGAATACAGGAAATAGCTTTTTAAATGTAGAGTTAGTAAGCTAGCTAGAGTGACAACGTTAGTTCAACACAAGAAATATGGTACCTGCTACATTATAGTTTGGGCTGCAGCTGTTCATAGCTAATATGGTCATAAATCAAGCAGAATAAATTAGGAAGTCAGCAGCAAATAACGTTAGCAATGTCAGTTATTTGTTTCTTCCTAAATTTTCCCATGTAAAATATTTCAGGATTGGTTACTGTCATAGACAAGGGAGTCTGTATAAACAATTTGCTTTTAGTACATTAAATAATGGAAATTGTTGTTTATATGGGTGTTTTTAATTTATGTCTCTTTGCTTCATATAGGAAAAATTTTCTTGCTTTTTTAATAAACTACTGTATAAATTGTTTTACAAAAAAAGAACATCATTGTATAATTTCTGTATTTGAGGTAAATATCCAAATTATAATTTTTTTATTTAATGATTGGGAATTAAATAATAAAATGTTGACAAATTTGTTGAACTTATAAGATAAAAACACAAATGTATTACTAAATACTTTCTGCCCCTAAGGGCTCAGCTGATTCAAATTAATGAACACATGTAATTTTGTAAATATTATTGGTATTTTTGTGCCATACAATGAACTTTTAAAATTTTATTTGGCTCAGGTGCATTTCATCACTATATCAGTGACTAAAATAAGGATTCAGGACTGCATATGCAGTTTATTTTGAAAGAAATGAACTAAATTTGAAGACAAAAAATCAGATAGTGGAAAAAAATGCATATTGCTGTGAGAAGTTTTGGTATTCCAGTATATTCATTGTTTCATAAAATCTTGTAAATAAATTAAGGATTGCTCTCAGATATCAGCATAAACTTGTTATTTTAATGAAATATTAAAGAAAATAATCTTAGTGAAAGGTTTTCAATACCAGAAAACAGTCCTGACTGCCTTTCATTTGCCTTTGGTTTTGTCTACCCTAAAGTTCAAAACAATTCCGTGCCATCATATTGTGCGATTCTTTGCTCAGTCCTGTTTCGTGTGTGGGGTCACTGAACAGATAGTTCTGATTTCAAAGTTGTCTTTTTTTCTCTACCAAAGTGTATGAGTGTTTTATAATAAAAAATATGAACACCTATAAGATATGACCCTTATCAGTGTAACATTGTGAATTAAAGAGATATTTCAATATCATTTAAGAGTTCAGTCTGTTTTATTATGTTTCTTACTCACTGTCTGTACAATCATTAGTCAGATTGTCTTGATAAGTCACCAAGTTTTATGTGGGTTTACTTAAGTGACTCCACACACTTTTGTTTTGCTGTCTGTGTACATGTATGAGTTCATCAATATGCTTGAAAATGACATGATGTTGGAGTTGCTGTTATTAAAAGTAATGTACAGTATACTGATGTTTCAGATGTACATTAGCAGTGGTGTGTTGTGGAATGTCAATTAATTCAAGAAACTTGCCACCCAATGTCATTTGTGCTCACCTTTATCTTTTATGTTTTATATGTAATTGTACGGTAATTACATTACTTTGTTGACATTCAATGAATAATTTTGACCTGCTAACTAATACCTTTTTCATGGTTTATTCTTGCGTGAAGTCAGAAATTTAAGTCAGTGCTGTTTGAACATATGAAATGCAACCTTTCAAGAGATCCCAGTGTGGCTGGGCTTTATCATAGAAATTTCTGTTTTAATATGGTGCTGTGTAGGAGTGAGATATTAACTGATATTTGTATCTTATGTAAAAGTTTCTCAGAATGAATGAAAAGCAAAAACAAGTTAATGATTAGTGTTTTATATATATATATATACATATACATATACGGTACATATACATATACATATACGGTACATATACATATACATATACAGTACATACATATATATATATATACATACATATATATATATATATATATACATATATATATATATATATATATATATATATATATATATATATATATATATATATATATATATATATATATATATATATATATATATATATATATAGAGCTTTGAGGATTGCTTATGCAGTACAGTATATATTTTGTGTAAATGGTATACCTGTATACAAAATTTTATCTTGAAAGCTTGACTAATTTCTGACTTCATATAAATTATGCTTTAATTTTTTAGTATTTACAGTCAGAAAATGAAGAAGATTTAAAAAAGAAAAATAAATATCTTCAACTTTGCCTTATATTTATACTAGAGAAAGATGGTTGTATATCCACACTTACAAAATGTTCTCTTTTGAGTGGAGACAACTACTGTACTTCACTTCAATGCTTTCTTTGGTCAGCATCAGTAAATATGGCTAATAAATACTTTCCAAAATGATTTCAACCTTGGAAAGTACTTGTATACCTGATAATGTCAGGGTAGAGGATGAATGATATTCATTGTGATAATAAAAAGGAAGATGATAATATATTGTTACTATACATTGTGTAAAACATTTTTCTTACTTGTATTGGTGGCAGAAAAGATGCACCTTCTTGACACATGTACTGTATTTAATTCATGAACTCTTACTCAAATACTGTAGTAAAATTGGTCTGCTAAAAACACGTGACTTCTAATACTTGGGTTGTGGGTCACACCTTCACTCACCTTGTACTGCATATTGAAAATGTTGCCAGTTAATTGTTTTTATTTCTCTCTTAATGTTAAGAATCTCAAAATTTATTGCTTACTTTACAGCAACCATAAGGTATGATTTTTTTTATTGCATGTTGATCCTGTGTCAAAAATCATTCCATTATTTATTTACAATTGTTATGCAGTAAAAAAAATAAAATTGGTAAATTGGAACTGCAGGGATAAATGTTATTATATTTTCTCTGGTATTTGCTAATTTTAATGTTTCTTTTAACTGTGTACTGTTTGATGTTTTATGATATTTTTTATTTGATAAATTGTGTGATATCAGTGATCATATTTGCTAGAATATACAGTACTATTGTGTCATTATGTTTATATACTTTACCCAGTGACTGGCTTGTACCACTTACAAATAAAACACTTTGTCCTTGTCCTCTCTTCATATATCCACATACTGTACAGTATTCAAGAAATTGTTGCTCGTATTATTTTTTTTTTTTCATGGATAGAAAATCACAGTAAGAATGAGGGAGCAGTTTTTCTGTGATTAATGATATACAGCATGTATGTTATTCAGGGGGATCCTGGGGTTGTAGACCCTCCCTTTCTTCAGAAAATTCCAATACTGTACATGTCTTTTAATATTGTACTCAGGCGTTTTTGTATCATAAAATGTGATTACTATTGACCTTAGAATGTCTCCTAATATCAAGTGCACATGGTCTCCAAATGCCTGTGATATTGGTCAGAAAAAGAAAAAAAAATTTCCTGACCTCCACCTTGGTGGGAGGTACTCTGTGATGACAACCTTGCCAGAAGACAAGGCATTTTGGACAGAGTTTATTGGACTATATGAGGCAAACCCTTGCCTGTGGAAAATATAATGTATAGTAGCTTTTCTGACAAACAAAAAGGCAGCTGCCTATGACATAATTGTTAACAAATTAAAAGAAAGATGCTTCAGCCACAAGGGATACAGTATCAGAGAAGATTAACAGCATGTGTAGTGCATTTCAGAAAGAGGTCAAGAAGGTTGATGAATTCACAGAAGTCAGGTGCCAGTGCCGATGATATATACCATCCAAGCTTATGGTATTACAACTTGCTAAAGTTCCTGAAGGCTCAGGAAATGCCAAGGAAGTTGGTTAGTTCTGTCAACCTAGCTTGAGAAAATATCTATCTCTTCAGTAGCCAGTCTTTAGACTATTTCTCACGACCGCCTTTACTATAAAGGTGCATCAGGCGAACCTATTGGCTGACACCATCCTGCCAATGATTTTTTACTTAAATGCTGTAAGCAGTCTAGATATGATGTGACGGCCAACATCACCAGTAACTTACTGAGTTAAATGAGATAATGTATTCAGGAAGAGACAGTTCTCGGAAACAGGTGACTGATCATAATAAACTCACGAAACTTTTAGGGTGGATGTAAATGTAGTCGGAAATATTCACTCTTCAGCAGCCATGTGAGCCACTGTACTTTGTGTGTGTGTGTGTGTAGTAGTAGTACTGTATATAGTGATAAAAAGACAATGAGGGAGGCCCAGCAGTACTTACTTAATTTGCAGCACAGCGTAGGTTGAAGAGGTTTGCATTGGTGAGACACGGCAATTGAGGAGCTTCCCTGTCCTCCCACTCTCATACCCCTCATTTACCACACTGAGGGAACATGAAAGGAGGTCATAAAAAAGAAAATCAGGTGGAAACTTCATCAGTGAATGAAAAAAAAAATCAATGGCCTATTGGAACCATCTTGGAAAGAGTAGCAAGGACCCATCCAACCACTCCAGAGTTCAAACTAGGAAGACTTGTACTGGGATTTTTCACCCAATTATTTGACAAATTTCCCTATGTGCTACTATAAGTTTTGGCCCACACAATATCATGCAGAAATGTTGTATAATCGAATTTATAACATTTAACATGCAATATAAAGAGGTTAGAGGCCTTTGAAATTTTGTTTAAATTTGGTAACAGCAGCCTTCACAAGTTCTGTAGTGTGAATGTTGGTGAGCTTTGAACGGTACTTGTTTTCACAAAGGTAAACAAATACAGTTCAGATTCTTTTGCAATAACAAAGAATTCCTCTTCTCAAAGAGGGTTAAATTTGCGATTTTCTAATGCAATTTTTCGTTTCTTTGTTGCTGGAGGCGGCATGTTTCCTTTCAGGTCTGAAACAGAACACCTACGGTACATTACAGAACCTTTCTCTGTCACTTAACTTGAGTCACCCATATTTCAAAAAGTATTAATTGTAGCAATTAATTATAGACACAGTAATAGGCAAACGCTAAATATGTTGTAGGTTATCCATAAAAGGTAAACAAAAATGCAATGCAAAATTAGCCTTGCCTTGCCTAGCATTCTGCTGGCCCTAGCAGACGAAGCTTGTCCCGACACACAGCTGTGATATATGCACAAATCCCCTCGTGTTTGTTATAAAAATGTATATGACAATCGTAATTCCAGTGCAGTTATCTGAAATATCTACGGTAGTGGCGTAGCCTAGTAGCTATCAGTTGTTTTGAGGTAGCAACAGAAGAGTTGCGATAACACTTTTCTTCTACATTACGACTAAATAATTAATTGTTATATAAACTACCTTGTCCTATATATATTCACGATTAATTTTTAATGTTATTATGCATAAAACTTATCAATAATTGGGGCTGTGCTAAGAAAACTAGGGAGCACTCAGCGTGGATCAAGTCCTGGATGACGTCATGGTTTGTAGTGAAGCGGCAGCTGTCAACGTCCACCAGCAAGTCGCACGGTTCGCGGTTAAAACTAAAGGCCACATAGCCCGAATTTTGAACGCCGTTCAGCCGACCGCATGTATAACAATTCCCAGTCACATGCGGCCAGAAAAAGGAAGGTTGCGGACCCCTGACAGACGACCCGCGCTTTGCAAACTAACGCCATCTGTTGATCCCGCGACCAACTATATGCTATGTGGCTTACGCGGTTTTAGCCTTGCTTTCCTGTCTTTCTTATTATAGTCTTTGATTTTTACCAAAGACTATAATGATAAAATCTTTGATTTTTACCGAGACTTCACTTTAAACTCCTACACCGGAGCAACTTCCTGTCAGCTCTACCGGCAATAACCTACGAGGCAGCGATGTTTGGTAGTGTTACATTATATATCAATATCACTCTTTTCACATCTGCCTCGGGGACTGAACCCATGAACTCATTGGTGATAGGGAAGCATATACTATGGATGTACCACAGCAATACTCACCCATGACGCACAAGACTGGAGTTTTGGTATGTAATCAAATAGCAAAAATAATAATCAAATAGCAAAAATAATGTTATATCTCTCATTATCATTATTTTGTGATGTAGTACTAGGAAAATCATCGTTTATAATGGATATGACAGGTAAATAAACAATTACAGTAATACGATTAAACTTTAAATGAAAAATAAATAAAACATATCTTGTTATCAGAGACAATTTCGAATAATCCATGCTGATTATTGTGACTAGTGAGTAATAGCTACTAGGAAATTATTAGTTAAGTTCCCATTTTCTCTGATATTTAAAATGTATACTGAGATTCAAATTACTCTACTTCATATCCTTGATTCAATGTTTAGATGGATATAATTATTTTAATAGTATATAAATAAAGAACATAAGATAAATATTCTATTACATATGACGGGTAGTTTGGATTATGTGTATGAGAAAAATGTTTATGTCAATTGTAAAGAAAAAGAGTCTGAACACTTTATCCTCTGTGAACAAAACAAGAATCAGCTGGGAGGTTGAGCTGAGTGATTCCCTGAGGATTAATCTTGTGTTGTTTAAGGTTGTGAATGATAATGTGCATATGACAAAATGGGAACGTTTAAGGATCCAATGAGGCCCGTAGGAGGTAAGATACTAATTAAATTGTATCATGATTGAGAGACTTGATATTTAAGGGGTAGATTAATTATGCATTGTATCTGAACTGTGATTGGCATAGAAATATTTCGGGAGTAATGAGTATTTTTTTTTTTTTGGCTGGAAATTTTGATAACATGATCCAGTTTCAAATTGTTTATGATGTAGGTTGTAGTTTTATTCTGTTATCTTGTGTATGGTTACTGGATACTGTTTTGACCTATAGTATATGGAAGATAAATTATATCATAGATCAGTGGGTCAATTTATAGTAGTGCACCGTTCTTTCTTAGGGTATTAGAAATGTGTAAAAAAAAATATAGAAAATCACCCCAAACCAACCAAACCTAACCTACCCAAATACCTAACCCGACCTAACCTAACCTAATCAGGTGGGGGGGGGGGGATGTAGGTTAGGTTAGAAAGAACGATGCACTAATATAAAAATACTGATCAATGTTTCATGATCTTAAAGTATTTTGCAAGCTCTAATACAATGTTTTAAGTATTTACTGTGGGAAGGTTGATAACTTGTTTTTTATCAGCTATTTTTCAAATGTGCTTCTTTTTTTAAATTTTATCTTTTTCAAATAGGCTGTGGCCAATATACATGTAAGTAATATTTGTTTGGAAATATTTAATGGGTAAAACATCAGAGTAAAGGAGGAGCAAATGGTTAGCACCCAAATGCATCTACTGTATATATTTTGTTAATATTTTCCACAGTTCTTTGGATGATACTGAGTAATAAAATCGAAATGACAACTTATATATGCTGGGGGTCCAGGGGGTCTGAGCCCCATGGTTAGAATGCTAAGTTAGATCATTTATGAGGGAAACGGCATAGAAAAAAAAGTGTCTTAGAATTATCTAAACAGTAAATATATAGTATGGATAAACCACCGCTGTTGAGTTGAGCAATGTGTTTTTCCTATGGTTTAGACAATTTGAAGATACTTTTCTTCTATGACACTTCTGTCGCAAATGCTTAGGTTACGTTAGATAATTTTAGTTCATTTGTGAGGTAAACGTCATTGAAGAAAAGTCTTAAAATTGTTAAAACCATCGGATAAACACATTGCTCAACTCGACAGCTGCAGTTGGTTGAAACTACAACTTGACTGTCTAAACTACTAATTGCAAAGATAAAATTCATAAGTTTCCTGTGTTGTCCACAAGTAAAATTTACCCAGATTTCAATAAACCTGTTGGTATGGGGGGATACTGTACTTAAGTCTTAATTTAAAGGTCAGGCTCTTCCTGAGTAGGTTGCTTTGGATAAGGCTGCTTATGAGCATATGATAATCGTGAATTGTTTTGAAGCTGGAAGTTTAAAATGTTTAAAATTGTACTGTATTTGATTTTATTGAATTAGTTGTGCATAAACCTTTCTTGATGTCTGTTAGTTAGATGGAATAGGTTGTGGAGGGTCAATGAACTTTGAAACTTCCCTTATCTGAGGAAAAGCTGCCTCCTCATCTAGTTGTTTACTTAAATATATATTGCACAGTATTGTACTATTGTTATAGGTGGTTCCAGGCTCTTGGAAACATAGGCTTTGTTTGTGTTTAGAAATACAATATTTACTTATTGAGTAAGTGAGTGGTTGACTCAAAACTTTACAAATTGATACATGTACTGTATTGTGTGGGTATTTTCCCTGCTTGTGGTGTTGCTCTTATTATTGATATTGTACAAGTTATAATTAATTGAGCATAATAACATTAAAACTGTAGAATTTTATTGGAAACCTTTAATATTTTGTGGCAGTTGATTTATGCACTACAGTATAGTATTTAGGACAGGTCAGGTCTATTCTTTTCAGATTGCGACGAGTTGTTCTGGACATTTGGGATTGCACTTGGGTCATTCTATTAAGGGTGAATAGGACAGATTGGGGACACCCTTTAACAGTTCGCTGGGTTAAACCAAGAATTCTGGCAGTATAGGAGGAAGGGGTACTCAATGTTAAATATTTTATCCTGCAACGGTGGCATCGCCAAGTAGCCGCAACATATAAAACATATTAAGCCCATTGCACTTTACATGATTTTGTGCAATAACACCAGATTACAGTATTCAACAAAAACAATTTTATATAGTCAGTTTATTATTGTCATCCAAATCAAGGTATCCCTCGAGATACGAACGTTCACGATTAAAAAATTTGCGAATACAAATTTCCTAAATTTATAATAATATTTACTGTTAGGAAAGCTTTCCCACTTACACAAATTTGGGTCCTGGCAAAAATTCAAATCACGTGCTCCCGGGAGTCAGCTGGGGCGGCCACATCCCCAAAACGCTCTCCCTACTGGGCTGAGGTAGGAGTTATGTTATGGTTATTCTTCAACTCGTAATTATTTGCTGGCAACTCTACGAATATATGGTCATAGACTAGAATTTTTTTGTTTTATATGTAGAAGTGGTGCAGTGGAAACATGCTGAGTCCATAATCCTGATTCTTTGACTCAGTGGTGCAGCATTGGTCAACACAGCTTTTGTCAGATGTAGGTGACCCAAGTTCAACTCATGGCTAAGTACGGGTGTACTGTAATTAATTTTATTGCTAGGCAAATAATCTTTGATTACTGTACCTCAGTGTTGTAACTCTTCCTTGTTAGATAATAGGGGAAGTCCTACATAGTACAGTATAATGCCTAGTTCCTGCTGTGTAAAAGTGGGTTGGTGATGATGACAACCGGGGCACCATGTCATCAGGTAATCACGGCTAACTTTAAATTACGATGATGATGACCTTAAAGATACTCGAGTTGGAAAAAATTTTTAGTTTCATATACTGTAGTACAATACTGTACAGTATAATATAACCCCCTAAGAAAAAGATAATTACTGTATATGAGGCGCTCAGCATTAGAAGTGGGGTGAAGCGACACCCCGGCCAAAATGCGTTTTTTTATGTACAGTACAGTATATCACTATTTTCACCCTTCCTCTACATGTTGGTGTTGGATGTAACCCTCTAGCTAGAAAAGAAATATGGTAGAAATTCCTTCAAAAATAAGGTGTGATTTCACCTCAGGCCTGGAGCTCCATATCTAGACTGTGTTCCGGTACAGAGTTACGTGACATGTAATGACGGCAATAATGACGATGAAAGTGAAGATGAAAATGATGAAAGTGAGTCTAATGGTAACACAAACAGTGATGCTAATGTATCACAACAAGAACATACAGACTATGAGGAAGTAGAAGTGGACAGTGACGAGACATGCATTGACCTTGATAGTGATGAAAGTGAGCCCATAACTCAGTCTTATAATGAAACTGAACTGTTGCTGGAATCAATAATCATTGACTTAGTTGATGAAGAATCTGTGTGGCGATTTTTAGAGACTGCAGAGAAAGACTTTGATCAGTACGTGATTGATTATGATGAGGCCATTAAAGTTATACGCACTCCTCAGGGTTTACGTAACTTCAAGTTACTACGATCTTCAGGGATAATAAAACGAAGGAACTAAACAAAGTAAGATTGTAATACTATTATCATAATACTGTTTTTACCAAAGATTATGCAAAATTTCTCTGCCTTTCTATTCATATGTTAATTACGTTGGGGGGGGATGTGTAGTGGTGTTTCCTTATTATTACACACTATTATACTTAACAAAATTATAAATCTTTGGCTAATAATAGGGACAGAAAGATAAATACTGATAGGCAAATGAGTTTTTTATTATTATTTAATTTTTTGGGGGGGGGATTGGTGGGGCTTTATATGTGGGTGTAAGACGAGTGCTGTTTTTGGTGATAATTAACTTGTTTTACAGTATTAGTCCACAATAATAAGAAAATTTTGCAGAAAAACTCTATTATTGTTGGTTTGAAGATGAGACAACTGTACATCACGGGTAGTTATTCTCATTCAACTCGCGATAAAATAAGAACTATTCACAGTTTGCTAGGAGAGGGATTGAGCTGCACGATATAAAAAACCTCGAGCTTAAAAAACAAAAAAGTTATGGTTGTTTGAACTTCGAAAAACTTAAAACACTTTTTTCTCAGCTTTTTGATTCTGGCGCTTTATTCCCTTCTAATGCGGAGAGCCTCATATAGTCTGTTGACGTTTTTGCCCACCCCCTTTTCCACTCCACTCCCGCAGATCACTTAATTATTGGTTACGATCGAGCTGCTAATTGGCTCTCCTTCAACCCTTTAAAGTTCTGCAGTGGTTGATCAACTTTGAGCACTTTGCAACTAATGTCAACAAATAAGAGATATTCTCCAAAATTATTTCTTGAGGCACCGATTAAAATGTACATTTTCTCTCGTATGTCCAAACATACCCTATCTCATCCAAGAGTTTTGCTGCAAAACTGTTACGGCTTCCCCACTTTTAAGGTACATGTACTGTACTTTCTTACCAATGGAGATCCTTCAGTACCATAATACAAGGGAGAAGGGTAAACTGGTTGTTAGATTTACAGATTCAGTGACCTGAACCTAGTCACAAGTTGGGTACTGAGGTCTGGGGTTATGACTTCTAGACATGCTGACTTCAGTATGTATGGAATAAACCAATCCTGTCTTTAAGTATAAAACAGAATTTCAGGATCAATGCTCCGTATTTGAAAACTTAGGCCATAACATGCTACAGCCTCCAGACTTCATGTGCATGACCATCTAATGACACAATTGCTCATTTGAAGAATTATACGTAATAACTTCTTTAAGAAAATAAGGGATCTTTTCCATTTGGGGCTAGCAGCGGATTTAGTGAAAATCGGTACACTTGTACAGTACAGTTTTTTATGCTAATTCAAAAAATAACTTTAAATTTGGGGAAAAATAAAAAAGAAATCCAAATGGAAAACACTCAAAATAAGTCACTTACATTCTTTTGGGAAGATTAGAGATCCAACAGATACAAATTTCACCAAATGTTTTGTGAATGCTTATACAGTACTGAATACCTGTATACAGTACCATGATACTTTACATATTTGATTCTCAACTTGTAAGAATAGATCAGCATGATCTACTTAATAGGAAATATTAGCGCTTTTGTAATTCCAAGTGCAGTTCTATAATAAAGAAACATTGTAGTTACCAAAGTGATCAGTTTTTTAAAACATATTCACCTCCTCAAATGATAGCACACAGGGAAACATATTTAACCACATCTGAGCTTCGTTGGCTTCAGACAAACTCTTGTTACATTTTGAGGGGCAATATGATAAGTGGCATGAATACTGACAACACTTAACACCAGGTACAGTACCAACATTCTTTTAGAGCCAGGAAATTATACATACCAGTACAGTATCATGTGTTAACAAATAAAATGAACATTTAAATTATGTTACAGGTTGCATGTTTTCCAGGTAAAATAAGCTATTAGGTACTTGATTTGGGTTTAATTTGTTCATTATCCATAGATGCATGTCAACTTAATATGTACATGAATTAACACAAATAAAATTTCAAAATAATAAATGTATTAACTTAATTATACAGTAGGCAGTGTAAATAAAGGGAGAGGATTTACAACTTAATAACATTTATTTAATTCTTGATTCATATTTATTTCTTGGCAGATGAAATTCAAAGCAGACTATTGATCAGATATCTTTTGCAGTCCCGTAGCTCAAGTAATGGATTAAAGTTTCAACTCGCCTATCATTGGCAAGCCTAAATGTACCACTAGCGGTGCACACGCTCCAAAAAGTATCTTAACGATGTTGTGGTAGACAGTATGATTCAGTTTGACAACCCTCCTGAGACAACAGGAGTTAGTGTTCATTTTCAAATTCATCTGACCAATCCGTAAGATAATTTATTTTTATTGTGTGTACACGTATCGCAGGTTGGGTACCCTTGTTGTGCATGTAAAAGAAAATACGTAATATTAAAATGCTGTAACTTAATGCTCTATACATGATATTTACACAGGATTATTTTTATCTTTGTAGCTCTCTCTTCAGCTTCATTTTTATTAAACATTATGCCTTCTTTAGGGCTTTGCTTTGGGCAGTGATCGAGAATCAATCAGGGCTTACTTAGTTCAATATGGGTAAGATAGAAGAAAATGTTGCTTGTAACTGTGGTAAGAGATGTCAAGTGGCTTTGTGTAGGTAGGTACCAGTTATGGGAGGGAAGGAGCTCCATAGTAAAGAAGTACGAGCAGTGAGTGGGAATGATGAGGTGCAACTAAAGGAAAGTGCCAAGAGTAGGGGTGGGGTGATAGGGAATTGTGTGTGACTAATTTTGGAAAGATAGGTGTAAGGGATTGGATCTCATTGGCACACTGAACATGAAATTAGGGGTTGAAAAGACGAAATGAACAGTTGGATCCTCTAATAATTTGAGGAGTTATGGAGGAAGTGAGGGATTGTTTGTTAATGTGGGGGGGGGGGCTTGTTTTAATGACTGATTTATCTGCCCTTGTTCCAATCACATCTAATTATAACTGGGAACTCCTCTTGTATGTCCTCAGAACTGATTGATGGAACATTAAAAAGTGGGCCCCATCTTTGATTGTTGTCGAAATGATTTTTTTAGGAAATGACTAAAAGTCGAAAAAAAATAATGTGTTGATTGTTGTATGAGTTAAAAAAAAAGCCATGTAAGAAAAAAAATTGCACTTGCCAGGGGTTGTGTTGTTAGCTTAACTACTTACTATGGCTGCTTGCGCATATACCGGGTATTTTGTTTTGTTTTCATTTCATTGCTATCATAATAATGTTATGATTAACCATGAAAATGGATTTATTAATACCGTTATTTTAATTGTAAGATCTGAGATGAGTTGGAGTGTGAAGAAAAATATGGCATGAAACTCCCTTAACTCAGAAGGTCCTTTTAAGGAATGAGTAACAAGTTAAAACTGAATATGTTCAAGTAGTGTTTGAAGGATTTGTAATTGTTTAGCAGTTATTTATTTTTATTATTTTTTACTTATACGTATCATTCTTTCGCCCAAGCTTTACCTAATTCACTCCATATAATAAACGAATGTGTGGAAAACTTTATAACTGAATTATTAATTATATAAATATTTCACCATACCTGCATAATAACGTAATTTACGCTATTTACTGTTGAAATCATAAGAGGATTCTTCCGTGTTAACAAAGGGTACTGTCGAAATTAATAGCAATTAGTAAAGTTCGAAAAACAGTGAAGAGAAATTTTCGAAGAATTCGTTTAATTGTGGTTCTTTATCACACGTTTTTCAGGGTGCAATTAGGTAAGCGTGTGAAAAGGTCCGGCATGGGAATTTCCGCAATTTTCACGGCTTTCTCCATGTCTAACAGTATTTTGTACTTTCATTACAACTTGAAAGAGATGGATGGTCTGAGTGTAGCAGTGCCTTTCCGAGCCCGTATACTGTAGACCTCGCAAAGGCCACTCACTGCTTAACTGTAACTACCTTCTGAAGGACGCTGCACCATGGAACAAAAATGCATTCTTACCCCGTGAAATCGACGAAAAGTGCACTATAAAACAACAACAAAGAAACTTAATTAAAATGAATACTAATGTATTACTGACCAGTGAATTATCGATGGTGAGGATGCTGTTGCCCATTGTCTGTACGCTGTAAGCCGTAGGGATCTTAATTCTAGTAATTCTAGTAATTAATGTAGCTGGTTATATCAGACAGTAAGTTCTTTTTGAATTAATGGGATAATGTTCTCGGATACTTATTAACTTCCTCATCTGCTGCCGTCTGTCCTTCACTTCACTCGTCCCTCCGTCACACCGTACACCCGTCTGTCCGTCACCTTTCAACACGAGTAGACCGATAGTTTATACTATTATAGTAGACCTCCAGGAGTGGAGTTGCCTTATTCCTAGAGAGTTGTTATCATTAAAGGTGGTATGAATTATAACATTTAGGGCATTTATTTACAAAATTTTCGCACAAAACAGTGTCTTAATGGCATTTTGAAGTTTATTGACGAAATATACAGAAATATACTTAGTGATACTGTACTATATATGCAAGTACTCCGCCACAGTAAATATCCTATGAATGTTCCTTGAATGTACCAGTTCGTGTACGGGACAGATAAGGGCAAAGTAATGCATATGGAAATTATTCCTAACAATCTCCTTCATAATATTAATTAATTTGCCGTATGCTGAGTAAACATAATAATGTCTCTGTGAAGTATTTTCAACATTCAGCTACAAGTGATGCCATACGTATGGGAGTTATCACATAATATTATATGATAATGAGGCTTGAATAATATTGGTAATTTGTTTGCATTGGCATACACACATGTACTGTATAACTTCACAGCTTGTTGGTAGAAAGGAAGAAATGTTGCGTCATGTTTGTACACTGAAGAAAGGTTATATACATAATACATCCGTGGTTGATAGTGATTTGGTTGAAGATAACTGTGAGTATAAATGAAAATAGGTGACAGTATATATCAGAAACTGTAACAAGGGAGGAGGAAGTAACTGTGATCAGATTTGTTTTTCTACCAAGGTGAGTCGTGAGGGGCGCCCTAATCTTTGGTCGTGTTCTGTATAAACCCTGAACTGCGGTTTGCGAGTCTTGGGAAAGGACATAAAAATCGGGCATAAAATGAATAGTGCTTGGTTGTTATTGTGTACTGTATATATGTATACTGTATTTAGCTTATGCAGTGACATGTATTGCTTGGAAATCTTTGATCTCAGATATAATATACATACAGTTATGATTTAAGGTCTTTGCACTGTTTTTATTAAACTGTACTTTGATATTACACCTCCGAATTGATGGCATGTTCAGATATTCTTACACGTAAAGTACTTGTAGACCTATATGACAATTTGTGCTAATCATAAAATAATAAATGTTAGAAAACAAAGTCTAACCTGAAGTAATTTTTAGAAATTTAAAGAAATGTAACATCGTTCAAACCAACTATAGTGACGAATATTTGCATCGCGACGACGATGTGTTGTGGAAAATGAAAAGGGGAAATCTATGGGTAGTCATTACAAGCCTGAAGATATGGAAGATATTTACTCTCCCTCGTCCCTCCTACCTCATTATATATATATATATATATATATATATATATATATATATATATATATATATATATATATATATATATATAAGACCTCATTCAGATCCGACCTCTGTGTGACCAGGGATCATAGCGATCCTGGTCACACACAAAATGAAGACCTCACCAGCCAAGATTCGAATCCACGACCTCTGTGTGACCAGGGATCGCAGCGATCCTGGTCACACAGAAATATGAGAATCCGAGTGCTATATGGACTAAATGATATACAGGGTATATATATATATATATATATATATATATATATATATATATATATATATATATATATATTGGTTAGAAATATAGATTGCAAGTTCTCGGGTGTTAAGTAAGAGTGCGCATGAAACCGCTGTATGTGCTGGACTACCGTATAACTCATACCAAAACACTGCTGTTACTGGTGACTTTCTGCGCTGTATAAAAAATATAACGATAAATTCCTAGGTTTTGGGCTGCGTTTAATCAGCTCAATATACGCCCTTCTTGACCCTACTGCTGGTCCATGATATGCGGTATATTGATGTAGTAAATACTGGCGGTTTAGAATTACCAAATTATATATTTTGTTGAATAAATAAATAATTGTGTATGATGTTTCCATGAGAGCATGAGATTTTGACATGGACGCGAGGCTGAGAATGGCAATATAGTTTAGTTTAGTTTAAAGAATGAATAATTTAATTCGAGTGAATAAACAGTCGGACAGAGGATTAGGTGTGGACCATTGTGGTATAAAATTTTTCCCTTTTTTTTTGGTTTTCTGTTGTTTCGAGTTTAACTGTGAAATCCGTTGAAAATTGCGTTGCCATTTCTATAATTACCCAGGGCATTTTAGATAATAATGCACAATGAGTTAGATTTCCTTAAGTTACGTGAGTAATTGGGGCAGTATGCCTTTTTTTATGTAGTTAATCGTATGAATCGCAGAAGTTGAACATTATGCAACTGCTGTCACCTTAATCTGTAAACAAATTTCATCCTCCTCTGAACCACGAAATCGCATTAGTAAGAGAGAGGTGGTTTCTTAACACATAACTGTAATAGTAGATTGTTTGAATGCCGGTGTTATGATATAGAGGTATTAGAATTATATGGTGATATGTGCGAGATGAGTGCGGGTGCGGGTATTACATCTGTTGTGATTTTATGAGTGTAATGTAAATATAACAGGAAGATGATACACGTTCATGTTATGGTAGGCGATGGTGGCACGGCTGTAACCCAGAGTGCGGTATTCTGGTGTGGCGTGCTGAGACTGTACCTTGCTGAAAATTTTTTGGACATGTGCATTTCGATCAAAACCTCGTTAAAGGCTTGATTTGTGCTGAGATTACACCTCGATATGAAATGTGAGGTTAGGTTAGGTTTGATCAAATTGCACATGTTCAGAACATTTTCAGCACGCCACATCCCGAACACACCAATTAATGGACATTCTTCCTTATGTTATTTATGGACACGCAGTAAAGACATTGTCTTCTCCCTTCTGTCCAGTAACATTTTTTTTTTACGGGAATTAGCCCACCCAGGCACAGGTCACTGACCCACATCGGGGCCTGGGGGGCGAAAATGTAATAATAATAATAATTAATAATAATAATAATAATAATAATAATAATAATAATAATAATGATAACAACAACAATAATAATAAAGAACCACAAAGAAATACAAAATGAAAAAAAAAAGTGAGGAACAATATATGTATGTTGTGTTGTCAATAGTAAGAGAAACAATTGAGACCCTGCAATTGTGTGTAAATGAGGCAGAAAGTCAGATCAGCAACCTGGGACTGGTCACAATTTTCGTGATGCCATGTGGCAGCAAGATCTACCACAGACAACACATTATGCTTCCAATATCTTCCCAGGCGATAGTACCTCCCTGTTTGGTAGCTGCCTAATACCTACTACCTATAAACATTGTGCATATGGAAATTACATCAGACGAACGTTCGCTTGTCTTCTTCCTGCCAGTGTTGCTCTTCTTGGTGTTAACGCAACACTCCCCGTTCTTTATATAACGATGCAATGACTGGTACCTCTATACTTCCACATTGTGTTGAAGAGGTGGAGAGTTATGTGTAGGCGGTGTGGCATAGGATGAACTCTTCGCAGTTCATCTTAATGAAGCATTATTAGATATACTGTATGTACACTTACAGACGCACACGTTAGGTTATCTTGTCTTCACAATTTCTGTAAGGAAAGTCAGCACCCCTCGCCACAAGTAACACCCACGGGAAGTGCCGTCGCTCGTTTCCTCGTTAACATTAAACACCACAGAGACAAGTGCCATATCATCTCTTAACCCACTTTCAGCCACGCACTGTGCAGATTTCTCCCGCCACCGGTAAATAATTAAGAGTTGGGAGCAACGTCAAGCTCTTGACTGGTTGATTGTCTTGTACACTTCATCTTATGGTATTGTTAATGAATTTACTATCAGTCCGCATTGACTGGGAAGTCTTGTTTTATTCAAACTGAGGTTGTGTTGGTTAAGCCGAAAACTGTCCGTCCATTCCACAGCTATAAAGCTGGATCAATCTACTCTTCTGTTCCTTATAAGGGAAACGACCCTGAAGTGACACACAATACGTTAACTCATGGTTTTAGGACTTGGCCACACACGGCGTACAAGGGGAGGTAAACTGGAAACCTTCAGTCGCATTAGTACTGAGTCAAGGACATGGGTGACAAGATAGGACGGTCAAAGCGAGCACCGCACCTGTGTTGTAACAGCCCAGACACCAGTATTAACTAACCTCCTGGGGGCAGCTCATGAGACTGCTAAGATAAGGTTTGGTGAAATAAGCCATAGCCTCAACTACACCTACCCGAACTTTTATGATTGAGGCTCAGTATCAGTTCCCTCTAGCCTACTCAAATTATTAGTGCTGATACCCACTACCCAAGCTGAATAGTTCCCAATCCGAGTGGTCATGTGAAGGACGGGGTTGTTAAGACTCATTAGACCTAAAACCAGCATCGAAACATCCTCCGCCGAATCTTTGCTGATGGCTCGATCTGCCATCCATAAGACTGTACCTAATCAATCAGCAGAATTATGACATCACGTGCAAGCACCCTCTCTATACTTTCCAAGCTGTCCTTTCCACAACTAGCACTGCTGACCGTAAATTCTTTCCATATGATGAGCATTTAACCCATCAGAACCTCATCAATTTTTTCTTCATAAATTAATACACTCGACCATGTAAGTTTCCCTTCATTTTACCGTTGATTGCTCGATTAATATTTATTTTCGTATTTTCTCATTCATCTATTGATTAACTTGTGTAATTAGATTCACTTCCTTGTCATTCTTCGCGCTCTGTTGACCTTGTCCATGGCGGCAACACTTCCTTGTGCCTCGCCATCTCCTAATGATTAATCAACACACTATAGGTTCTTCCCCAACACCTTTGTTCTCTCACGCGCCTCCCTCCCTCCCGTCCCGTCCATGAAGTATGGAGGGAGGAAGACAGCTACACTTAACTGCGCATGATCAGACACTGCCACTACGCCTCCACAGTGCCCACACACACACACCTCGGAGGTTATATGAGACAAAGAAAAAAAGATAGCATTATTTTTTTTCTAATCAATCATGTGACACACGGGTAAAATTGTAAGCTCGTTGGTCCTGCAATTATCGTGCATCACACAGGAAACAAATTGTACATATGTTTTACAAAATAACATACGGGTAGCGCGGGAAATTGTAGATTTGTTTATCCTGCAGCTAAACTAACTAAACATACCGCGAGTCACATGGGGAGGAAAACTATAAACATTTATCTCCTCTCCTGGTATTAAAAGTCACGAATAATTGTCCTTGTTCACACAGTTACCTAGCCAACGTAGGACACTTGGGGAAGAACACATAATATAGCATATAGTAAGACCCGTATATTAAACGGGTCTTACTATATGCCATTTGAACAAAATTCCAAAACTAAATTGCATATTCCTGCCATTCTGTAACTAATATATTTACCACGGAAAAGTTATTATATTCCTAGCATCCTCTGAATATTTTACACCACATAAAGTACCTACACCTAGTATGCTGTAATTACTTCATAAGCCATAAAACAGGATATAATGTACCCCTGAGCGTGGCCACCATCAGATACCAACAGTGAGCTACTAGCCTACTACAAATACTGCAGGAGTTGATGGGAACACTACATCACCTCGTACATCTAGCGTTGTATTCTAACGTTTGTACACTTACCCTGACAAATGGGACGTTACTTGTTGTCACAGTTGATGTATAATGATGACATCCAAGGTATAAAGATATACCTAATGATTAACCACATTATCGCAATTTGGTGAGGTTAGGTTAGGTAAGCGTGAGGGTGGTTAATTTTTAGGTGAAATAAGCTGGGGTGGATATTCTTCAGGTGATTCCATAAATGTTAAAATCTCATTCATTCACATTACCTCCATGGCTCAAGTAAATGCTGTTCAACACTATTTTGATACACTGGTTATTTTCTCTGGTATTAACGAGCCCGAGTGAGGTAGCATTAATTTGTTCTTGTTATCTCACTTGAAGATTAGACACCCTAACGCTAACCTAACCCAACAATCTGACCTAACTTAACGTAACTTAACCCCTAGATAACGTAAGTGTTTAATCATGAGGTGAAATAAGCTGGGTGGCTAATCTTCATGTGGTCTTATAATTCTAACCGATACCTCACATATTTATTTTTTGCTGAGTATGAAAAGTGTATTATTATTATTATTATTTACGTACGTTGGTTAAAATAATTAGTTCCGGTTCCACAAAGAAAAATTAGCAGGTGATAGTTGGGTAAAATATTTTATCTTTCCCGAAAAAAAATGCAGAACAAAATTAAGCAGCATTTTTTTTTTTTTAGTTTGTTGATGCTAGAAGTTGACTTTGCCTTAATGCTTCATCATTACTGCAAATGTGTTCACCAGGTTAACGGATTTTGAGATTATTCAACCACAGCCTTTTTCAGATGTGCATGTAAAGAATAACAGTTCTGGTTTAATACTGACAAATAATGTCCGTGGGTGCTGTATGACTGGCTGCTTGTAACATATAGAGTATAGCCATAATAGCTGTTTGTCGGTGAGAATTGTGGAGTCATTTCTATTGCTGTTTCTGATGTAACCTGGTCCCTGGACTACCTATTTGACTTGGCAGCTGCGGCAGCAAAATGACTCGCCTCGTTGTCAGGGAGTCACTGTGACCCACGTGATTCATCAGTACACTCGGTGAAATTATTTTCTTCACCTTTTATATGATAACTGATTTTACGCGAGAACAGTAAAAAGATTCATTCAGTATTTTTTTTTTTTTCGTTTTTACTAAACCCATGTTTAGGAAATATTACAGTACGACAGTTTGGGTTACCATCTTGGCAGTATTCAGTGATATAATTTACATATAATTGTGAAGGAAGGAACAAAGATGAATGAATGCTTTGAAGTCAAATATTTCGACTGATTATTTTTTTTGCATTAACTATTTTTAGTTTCTAGTCTCCTGCAATAATGAAGTTTAATATTATAAATACTATACTGTATATTTATATCGTATTTTTGAGGGGTCTATATGATGAAAGGAAGCCCGGCCAGGAAACCGGAACCAAACAATTATTGTTGCTTGCCCTGAGGAAAATCACTTCAGGTTTTTTGTCAACAGCTCCTAACAGAGGAAAGCTTCTTGTTTTAGGAAAATAACCCTGATTTATGGGCAAATTTTCTGACGTTTCTCGTGAATCAGAGAGTGGGGCCTCGACCAATGACCTCTCATGGGTCGATGGCCTTACATCCAAGAAATAAAATCATGATAAATTCATTTACAGAGATATTGTTAACTCTACAGTATATACAATTGTCAGTAAGATCATGGAGAGTTTTTCGTATTCTTTCCAGCATGATCGTGATATGACTGTCCATGCCACGTTGGCCTAAATTAAAACACAAAACAATATCAGGTAACAGCACAAATAAATATAAATATCAGAATAACTACACTAAGTGATGCGAATAACCCGGTCAGTTATAGCACCAAAAATAAGTGGCTCGTAGGTTTGTAAATGTTTGTATTGTGTCCTGGTGTGTGTGTCGGGAGTCCCCACCCCTGTCAACACCCTTCACCCTCCGAGTGTCACGTATCATTGTCCTTATTACTTCTCCCTAATATGTATTCTGGGTGAACCAACACTCAGACCTTCTAACCTGTAGTTCTTCTTGATGGTATCTGCAGCACGGGGCGGGTATTTGACTAAAGTAATAGCTAACCTGAAGTATTTCTCTCTAGATGTATTGAACGTAATAATAAGCCTCTAACACAGCTGTGAGGGGTGAGGTGCTATTATGCTTCTTCTGTGATAAAAATACTCAAAAATGAGAAAGGAATTCGATTACTTGGGGTGATAGTGCTAGCGAAATTAGGCAAATATGAAGTAAATAAGAAGGCATGCAATAATGGCGGGGAAAACCCGGTTCCAGAAGCCCTCACAACCCTGTGTGGGGGCGGGGGAGGGGGGGGGGTGACCCGTGATCATCATAACGGCGTGACCATTCATACACCACCCCACCCACACGCCCCCCCATACGCCCCTCCTCCACCGCACCCACCACCAATCACCCAAGCCTGCTTTATGTGCAATAGCATAGCTCTTTATCGCTGATGGCAATGTGGGTGGTATTAGATGAGTCTACTTCACAGAACTAAACGTACAATATAACTGTAACATCCTGACCACTGGTGTCTGTTAAGCACACCCTCTGTGACCCCTGCTCTGTAATCCCTTTTGCGTTACAGCACACAGGGTGAGTATGGGGTACACAATATTCACATTCAATTCACACGCCCTACCTGCGTCACTACCACCTTCATACACCACGTCTCACCCTACCCCACCAGCAGCCTAATTCTTTCTCTCTGTCATCACCACCACCACTTTCCTCCACAACAGCCACCACCACAACCACCACCTCCTCTTACCAATACCGTCACCGTTCAGCTACCAGCCTTCACCATTCTCTTGTTTCCTCGTCCACCTCCCACCTGCTCACTGGTGACCCTGGCCCTATACCCCCCCCACACCATTATCTAGGTAACACCAGGAAGGAGACCAGATATCAACAATGACTAGCAGAAACACTCACCAACGATGACCAGCACAAACATTCACCCCCCCCCCCCTCGTTTGTGGAGGAGAAAACCTAACAAGGGAACTACTCGTTAATCTGGAGTGGGACTGAGAGGCAGACACGTACGCCAAGGTTTACACTGAGGCAGATGAAAGCCGCCAGGTGGTTCGATTTCACCGTCTTGCTCCTCACCAACTCGTACAGTAGACGTCAGCGTAGTGATGATGTGAAGACAATACGATACACGAACCAATATAAAACATAAACAACGATACGGGCATAAAAAAAGAGTCAATGTTTTTAGTCTTCGCCGTAATGAACGAAAGTGATAAAGTCTTAAACCCCCAAATATTGATAGAAATGTAACTTAGTGTTTTTAACTTTTTATACATATCATTTTTATAATTCCAACCGAGTCTTTCAATTAAAGACATGTAATATTTTACTACAAATAATAGTTGATACTGAATTTCCTAAACAAATAATAACTGTGTGTTAAAAATTGTATCGACATAAACGTGATCGTATGGGAACCCGTCACGCTGAAGCTGCTTGGACCACAGTCGACCCAGTTGATATAAGTCACCTATGATGTGTCCAGCCAAGAAAATAGTATCTATTAACATTATTTAGTTGTTGTGTAGTGTAAAAAAAAAAATCCTTGTGCTCTGTCCTCAAAGTCCTTAGTAGTTGAAATACGTTAATACACTATAACAACACCACCACCACCAGCAACAACAACAACTTCTCTAAATAAAGAACAAATACTTGAATAAAAGTACTGTAAAAGTCAAAAGTACAATACACACAAGTTTACCCATCATAGTGACAATCCCCGCTCGTCACACACACACACACACACACACACACACACACACAAATATCATAGTTTCCATAAGTGCTCAAGCGGCCAGAACTCCGTCAGATGTACGAGTTGAAATTCTTTAATGTTACCGTATGCCTCTCAGGGGGGGGGGGTCATAGTGAGTGGTTGACTGTTTCTGTTCCAGTCTCCTCAGTTTTTATAATCCAGTCTCAATAAGAGTGTTGTAGACAGTCTTTTGTTTATGTCTGTCCTCGCAGCCACCACCACCACCCAACACTAGCCTAACCTAACCCAACACTAACCTAACATAATATAACCTAACCTAAGCTAACCATAACATGATCTACAATGATTTAACCTACCATCACAAACACGTACGTAAACATTGTTAAAACGACTTATTATCGTAACTGTAACACAAGGAAACACTTCAGCCAATGAGAGGGGATACAGACCTAAATGTGAAGAAAAAAACAACTTTAAAAATATTGACTTAACGTAATATTTCCCCAGATACTGTAAAGGAGTGAGGGAGGGGAGGAGGGGGCAGGTCTGGAAAAGGTAAACAAAGTCACATAGTAGCAACAACAGAGTGAGCAACCAACACCACCAACAACAATACCACTAACAACAATACCACTAACAACCTCTACTACTAACAACCTCCACTACCAACAACCAACACCACCAACAACAACAATACCAACAACCACTACTACTAACAACCTCTACTACTAACAACCTCCACTACCAACAACCACAACCAACAACAACAACAACACTACCAACTACCAACGCCACTCAGCTTCGCTACGGTTGAGTGACTATGTAGGTGTAGTGGTGTTGGCGTACTGTAGACGAGTACAAAGAGCGCGTACATCTGCCAAACCTCAGGAAACCGGAACTCTGGGGTAAAGAACCGGGGTGGGCCTGGAGGAACGGGGCCACATGGAACGGAGTATGAACGGGGCCACATGGAAAAGGAGCACAGACGGAGCCACATGGAGAGGAGTATGAACGGGGCCACAAGGAGAGGAGTAGGAACGGGGCCACAAGGAACGGAGTACAGACGGAGCCACAAGGGGAGGAGTAGGAACGGGGCCACATTGAACGGGGCCACAAGGAAAGGAGTAAGAACGGGGCCACAGGGAGAGGAGTAGGAATGGGGCCACAAGGAACGGAGTCGGAACGGGGCCACAAGGAACGGACTAGGAACGAGACTACAGGGAGAGGAGTGACAGTATAGAACAGGCGGTGGCAGGGGTGTAGTGGGTGTGGAGGAGGTGGCAGGGGTGTAGTGGGTGTGGGAGGAGGTGACATGGGTGTGGGTGGAGGTGGCAGGGGTGTAGGTGGAGGTGGCAGGGGGTGAGTGGGTGTGGGGAGGTGACATGGGTGTAGGGAGGAGGTGGCAGGGGTGTGGAGGAGGTGACATGGGTGTGGGAGGGTGACGGGTATGGGTGGCAGGTGTGTAGTGGGTGTGGGGGAGGTGACATGGGTGTAGGAGGAGGGTGGCAGGGTGTAGTGGGTATAGGAGGAGGTGACATGGGTGTGGAGGAGGTGGCAGGGGTGAGGGTATAGGGGAGGTGACGGGGTGGGTGTAGTGGGTGTAGGAGGAGGTGACATGGGTGTAGGAGGAGGTGGCAGGTGTGTAGTGGGTATAGGAGGAGGTGACATGGGTGTAGGTGGAGGTGTAGGTGTGTGTAGGAGGAGCTGGCAGGGGTGTAGTGGGTATAGGAGGAGGTGGCAGGGATGTAGTGGGTGTAGGAGGAGGTGACAGGGGTGTAGTGGATGTAACTGGAGGAGAAAGGTAGCAGGGGGAGGTGTGTGGTAGGTGTAGCAGGAGGAGGAAGGTGGCAGGGGGAGGTGTGTGGTAGGTGTAGCAGGAGGAGGAAGGTGGCTGGCTCAGTTCTCTTACAGCTGCACCGGATGCCCCCTGACCTGTACTGTACCGCGCCGTGATAGTGAAAGAGATTCTTGCATGCTTCAACCTACGATATGAATAGCCACATCAGCAGTGCCCTTTGGATTATACTTAATGACGTATTTATGTAATTATTGTGATGTTTACCTCCAAGTGATGGTCTTAAATGTAGGGTATGTTGGGTTAGGTTAGGTTAGGTTAGGTTAGGTTATCATCAGGTGGAGGAAGTTGGGGTAAGTTTTCCTCCTAATTTAAGATATAAGAACACCTCTACGTGGCTGACTGACATAACCCAAACTTCAAAACAGTATCGTCCAAAAAAAATATATATATATATATATCACAGTTATATACGCAATACCTCCTTATATTAACTGGATATACTGTTATATAACCAGTTAAGTGAGATAATTTTCACGTAGCGAATCGTAGTGGACTCGCGCATTGGGTGGCTGAGTGGATCAGTGTGGCGAGTGTTGGTTGGTATTGTCTGCAGTGATTTCCGCTCCGTATTGTTCATCCTCACACGACTTTCTCCTCCTCTTCCTCTTTCTTCTTATCTTTCTTCCTCCTCCTCTTCCTCTTTCTTCTTCCCTTTCTTCTTCCTCTCATCCTCTCCGCCTTGTCTTACGGTACTACAGGGCTGAAGTTAAACAATCCACCACCAGAGGGCCCGATTCTCAAGAGCTTGGGACGTCTAGAAATGTTTACCTTCGCCTAACACTTTAAGTTTACATTAGGATCTCGGTTCATTTTCGATGCCAATTTCTGACTGCTGTTCTTGTGTCGTTAAATGAAGTGTCGCGAGTTAGATCTTACGTTAGGAGAGGAGAGGTCTTTAGGAACGAAGCCTTGAGAATTTGGACTTAAATCATCGTCCTCAAAGGGTTAAACCATCGTCCTCAAAGGGTTCACCCATCGTCCTCAAAGGGTTAAATCATCGTCCTCAAAGGGTTAACCCATCGTCCTCAAAGGGTTAACCCATCATCCTCAGAGGGTTAAACCTTCGTCCTCAAAGGGTTAAACCATCGTCCTCAAAGGGTTAAACCATCGTCCTCAAAGGGTTAACCCATCGTCCTCAAAGGGTTAACCCATCGTCCTCAAAGGGTTAACCCATCGTCCTCAAAGGGTTAACCCATCGTCCTCAAAGGGTTAAATCATCATCCTCAAAGGGTTAACCCATCGTCCTCAAAGGGTTAAACCATCGTCCTCAAAGGGTTAAATTATCGTCCTCAAAGGGTTAACCCATCGTCATCATAAGGTTAGACCATCATCCTCAAAGGGTTAACCCATCGTCCTCAAAGGGTTAACCCATCGTCCTCAAAGGGTTAACCCATCGTCCTCAAAGGGTTAAACCATCGTCCTCAAAGGGTTAAACCATCGTCCTCAAAGGGTTAACCCATCGTCCTCAAAGGGTTAACCCATCGTCCTCAAAGGGTTAACCCATCGTCCTCAAAGGGTTAACCCATCGTCCTCAAAGGGTTGAAGTATTGTGGTTCGTCCTTTGATGTGGTTCAGTTGGCACCTTATTATCAGGGCGGTTCTCAGGCGCTCTTACTCTCCTTGTCATGTTTATTATAGTTCATGGTGATAGCGGTGAGTGTCTGTCTGTCTGTCTGGTGGAGTCTAGATGTGTTTGTTGTATACACTCTCTCTTCTCTCTACGCCAGACGAACGAATTCTCGCTTGTCTTCCCTTTGCCTGCATTGGTGTTCTGTAGTCTATCGGTTGTATGTCAGGTCGACCTCAATCAGTGTTCTTAGGTCCCAATTTCATGTAATCAAACCTAATCTAGCCAGTGGGGTTAGGACCTATTAGGGGCCTATTAGAATTGGGCTCGGTTCCTAATGGTTTGTTTGGGATTTATTAGAATTGAGACACATTGAATCTGGATCCATTAGAACTGAACCTTTTTTTAATGGTAAAACAAGATTTGGGCTTATAAATATTACGACCCACATTTGATTTAATTTTCTTAATGGTATGACAGTTTAACGTTTGTTGTGTGTTCATCTGGGCTGAATTAGGTTAGGTTAGGTTAGGTTAGGTTAGGTTAGGTTAGGTTAGGTTAGGTTAGGTTAGGTTAGGTTAGGTTACATTAGGTTAGGTTAGGTTAGATTAGGTTAGGTTAGATTAGGTTAGGTTAGATTAGATTAGGTTAGGTTAGGTTTGATTAGGTTAGGTTAGATTAGATTAGGTTAGGTTAGATTAGGTTAAGTTAGATTAGATTAGGTTAGGTTAGGTTAGGTTAGATTAGGTTAGGTTAGGTTAGATTAGATTAGGTTAGATTAGATTAGGTTAGGTTAGATTAGATTAGGTTAGATTAGTTTAGGTTAGATTAGTTTAGGTTAGGTTAGATTAGGTTAGGTTAGATTAGGTTAGGTTAGGTTAGGTTAGGTTCGGTTCAAATAGGCTCCTGTTAGTCCTAATAGACCCTTTTTGGACAGGAAGCTAATCTTAAGGGTTCCTGTATGTTGCCCATAAAAACACGAGATACTTCCGCATTGTTTCTCAGTCTTTACTTCACCTCAACTCTCCCCGTCCTTCAACTCTTCCTCCCGCTGACTGTCACCATATATTGTTTTTCTTCAAAGCTATGGCCTTGTCCTTTGACCTACGATACGAAAACAATACGCTTTTTTGTCCATACAGGAAACAGACACGTATATATATATATCTTGTATAAACCCTGTGATTATCTTCATTCGGATCACCTGCGGACTCCCCCCCCCCCAGGCTTATTTCACCTGAATATCAACCACCCTCATGCTAACTTAACCCATCTTAACTTAATCCACCCAAACCTAACCTAATCCAGCCCCCAGGTAGAGTTAGGATGATTAATCTTCAGGTGATCTCTTTTTCCTTGTATTATGATGTGGCTATATGGGGCTAAATGCTGTATAGTTTAGTTCCATGTGTTAATATAGTCGCCATTGGCAGTCCTCCTCACACGGCCACTCCCTCGACCTAGGTAATGACTCAACTACTTACTCGAGTTTTTGTTCCGTCACGCATAATAACGAGGTTGAAAGATCCACTCGAGTATCTTGTGAGTTGTATGTTGAGGATGACTGGGGAGCTCTGGTAGCTGCCTGACTTAATAGGCCAGCGGGGTGGGGAGGAGAGACGTGGTTGAGTATGAAGAGGGGGGGCGTGGTTGTGTAGGATGAAGGGGTGGTGGTGAGAGGGGACTTGGTTGTGTAGGATGAAGGGGTGGTGGTGAGGGGGGACTTGGTTGTGTAGAATGATGAAAGGTAGGTGTGGTGTGATGAGGGGCGACGTGGTTGTGTATGATGATGAAAGGTAGGTGGGGAGGTGGTGAGGGGCGACGTAGATACTAAGCATTAAGTGGATCTTGACTTATCGTAACCCGGTTCTTTTTTGACGGTGACTGGACGATTCAACAACGACGATACACGAAGATTTATCGCACGACAGCCGAGGTTTACAACACGATATAAAAGCCGGAAGTTTTAACGATTTACCCTAACTTATTTCATGGAGGGAAATTAGAGGTGATGACTTGTGAAATGGAGTCCTTTCTCTTATTTGGCTCCAATCACCTACCTTACCTTACCTTACCTTACCTTACCTTACCTTACCTTACCTTACCTTACCCAGCTCACCTTACCCTACCCTACCCAACCCTAATGAGCCGGAGTACAATTGAGTTCCAATGCTTGATAGTTGGATTCCATTAGGTTAGGGGCCCCACTTAGGGAGTTGAATGACGTTAGGATGGGGGCCCCTCTTAGAATTGGGGCCCATTTGGCTTGTATCTATAAGCCAACCTAATCAGCCGTTAACAGTATTGCGCCTCCAATTGCATCCTTATCGTCCGGGGTTCTGATAGGTTGTGTTTTAATCAGTTAGGCGCATCGTGTGTGTCCTGTGAGGGGGGGGGGGGTGTTACTGTTGTTGGTCTCTCTTTAACTCGGGTATGCTAAGAGCGCGTACAGTTGTGGTCAAAATTCCCTGGACATTTTTGGCAGTACTGTATTATCTAACATTTAAATACTTTTAGCGGATCATTAGGTGAAGGGGATGGGAATTTTAAACGATTTTTTTTTCTCGGAGTTTTTATGATTTTGTTTTGTGTATTAAGGAGTGTTTTTATTTATGTATTTATTTATTATTTGTTAACGTGATATGGTATGAAAACAACACATTATTATACATATTTAAACCATATGTAATGACCCTGAAGGAGGTACCAGATATTGTCAAGTGTTCAGGGAATATTGTCCTCACCTGTACATTATGCTATACGTGGTCTATCTTTTTTCTTTTTTTCTTTTTTCAAGTTTCAACACATTTGTAAACTTTTATAACATTAGGATTAAATTCAGGATAAGTTTTAAGCTCTGTACATGATCCATTACTACGTCCGTGTTGACTTGAGCAGAAAAGTTTAACTCGATATAACTGATTAAAGTTCGTTATGGAGCTTCACTCAAAAGTTCCTCTCCAAAGTTCCACCTCAACTCCCGGTCTCAGGTGTGGTTGATGGAGCGTCGTCTGTGTGTTTTGTTAGTTGTACAGTACGTTTTTGTTTTTGTTTCTTTAGAGGAAAAAATGTACTTTTGTTTCCCTTTGTTTCACATACGAATAATATAATGAGGGATTGTATTCGTTTTTCTTGTTATTGTTTGTGTGTGTGTGTGTGTGTGTGTGTGTCCTTGTTTTTTTATGAGTGTTTATTATTATATATGATTGTTTTTGTTTATGTGTGGATTGGTTTAGATTGAATTAGTTTGGTTAGGTTAGGTTAGGTTAGCTGTGACGTGTAAGTATAATATAGTCATTGTCTCACCAGTTAAGAGAAGAGAGGAGTGGGTGTACGTACTCCGTAGTGGCCTTGTCACCACCCCACCCACCCACCCACACCCACCCAACACCCCACCCCAACACCCCACCCCAACCCCACCCCACCCCACCCCCACCCACACCCACCCCACCCCACCCCCCCCACCCACACCCCACCCCACCCCACACCCCACCCCACCCCACCCCCACACACCCCACCACCCCACCCCCACCCTACCCCACCCACTGGCCGGCTCCTTTGTTATATTATTTTTTCTTTTGTCTCATGTTCCCACGTTATGTTACTTGTGACTGCTGCTTCCTGAGCCTCGCTAGTGACTCCACAACCAACGTCCACCACCTCTTGTTATGATTGCCTGTGTGAACCACTTCCTCCTTCTCCTCCAAGGTTGACTGCCGTACCTGCCTCTAATGACCACCAGTAACTACCTGTAACCACCTGTAATATTTTGTTCATTATGTTGTTTATTTTATCTCTCTCTCTCTCTCTCTCTCTCTCTACTTCCTTGAACGCGGGAGTGACAGCTAGACTATGATTGATCTTTGTGTGGTAATCAAGTGCTGCATCTAACTCCACCCATTGTGTTGTTGTGTTCACGTTGTATAGTGTTTATGTGTTTAGTCAATAGACGATTGGATTGTGTCTGGTCATGTTGTTGTGTAATGGAATGTATTTGGATGAGTTGTTGTAAATGTAAAGGTTTGTTTGTGGTGAATGGACTTTTTTCTTTTATGTACTGTATATATACTGTCCATCACCTTAATGACTTCTTTCCCCCTTCCTCTCCCCCCCCCCCCACCTACCACCTCACTAGTCACCTATCATTCAACAAGGAGTATTTACACCGTATAAGACACACACACAGATACCTAGTTAGTGGACGGTCCTATTGTGAGGGTGGGAGTTGTTACACGAATAGATGCATTTTTCCCACTTGTGTTGGTCTAGGGTAGTGTATTGAGCCTTCCTTCCTTCCTTCCTTCCTTCCTTCTTTCTTTATACCTCGCCTCGCATCGTGTCTTTCTCTGTAAATAAACTATGGCCCTTTTCTCTCCCTCTCACCTTTCTTCCTCTCCTTTCCTTTTTCTCTCCCCTCCCTTCTCCACCCCCTCCTTCTTTCCCCGTCCCTTCCACCTCCTCCCTATCACCTCCCCTCCCTTCCTTCCCCTGTACTGTTTTGTAACCCACTTTGGCCTCGACCCGCCCTAGAAGAGGACTCGCTCGTCGTCACCTCCTTCATCTCTTCTGCTAATCCGTTATGCGATCACCCTATCGATATATATTAGATACAGTCTAAAAACGTCGCCTTAGACTTAAAACTGATGTAATAAGATGGTTTCCCCTCCCCTCCCCCCCCCTTGTTATAGTGTGGGAGGGCCGTGAAGCGTGTAGGTTAGGTTAGGTTGGGTTTTGGTTAGGTTGAATTTTCGTTAGGTTAGGTTAGGTTAGGTTAGGGTTAGGTTAGGTTAGGTTAGGTTTTGGGTTAGGTTAGGTTAGTTTGTTAGGTTAGGTTGGGTAGGTCCGTCTGTCTTGTTTGATGAAGCATCATGTGTTTTTATAGGTGCTAATATCCCGTAGTATCCATCCCCTCCCCTAAACGATCGCCTTTTTATTTACGGTTTATATTTTTGTGGTCATCTTACTTAAATTATTAGGTAGGGATTTAGTTAGGTCAGGTTAGGTTAGGTTAGATTTTGGTTTCGTTTGGTTTTAGTTAGGTTAGGTTGGGTTTTGGATAGATTTTGGTTAGGTTAGATTAAGTTGGGTTTTGGTTAGGTTGAATTTTCGTTAGGTTAGGTTAGGTTAGATTAGGTTAGGTCAGGTCAGGTCAGGTCAGGTCAGGTCAGGTTAGGTTAGGTCAGGTCAGGTTAGGTTAGGTTAGGTTAGGTTAGCATATAAGAACTGAAATTATTATCACTTGAAACTTTAACAGTATTACCACCCATTAACCAAATATTCTTACCTTAAAAACTCTCGAAATATCGCCATTTGAAAACTGAAAAGAACATTATTGATAACTTGTAAAGATAACCAGTCCAAATTACATAGATAACACCTTAATGAAACTCTAAGTATCAAATATAAAGAGTCAGTATATGAACTATTTAAAAATTAATAGTTATCGCCGTTTGGAAATGTCAATGTGTTACTATTTAAAAGTTTTAATTCCTTTTAATAATATCAATTTATCGCTATTTAAAAACAAAGAAATTCTGTGCTCATTTAAAAATTATAAGCGTTATCATTTAAAGGTGAAAATAGTGTGTGTGTGTGTGTGTGTGTGTGTGTGTGTGTGTGTGTGTGTGTGTGTGTGTGTGTGTGTGTGTGTGTGTGTGTGTGTGTGTGTGTGTGTGTGTGTGTGTGTGTGTTTAAATGTGAAAATAGTGTGTGTGGTGTGTGTGTTGTGTGAGGCTTCGTGACGTCGTTGCAGATTCGAGCAAAACAGGGAAATGCCTCGAGAAATATAGGTGAACGGGATCCTCTGTTAACGCTTGGTGGGGGGTGAGTGGGGTGGTTGGTGTGGGGTAGGAGATGCGTGTTCCCCCTCCCCTCGGCGTGAGTCAGTGCGTGTCCGTGCTGCTCTCAAACATTTCGCCCACGTTATCCAACACGAGTTTCTGTGTGTGTGTGTGTCAGTTAATATAACCCACAACAGGTGTGTGGCGCTGCATTTAAGTAAGGGATCGTCTGTCATCACCAGTCAGTGTTATACTTACCTCCTTCACAACCTAACCTAACCTAACCCAACGCCACAGTTAGCCTAGTATCTCAAGTTTATTTTTATTTTATTTTATTTTTTGGGGAGGATTAACGGCATTTTTTTGTTTTTTTGAGGGGTCCCGAAGTTTTATTTATTGTGTCTTTGTAAATTTGTGTTTTTAATGACGTCGTAATGTTCTTGTAAACCTCAGGCAGCCTTGGTGTTATGGTAATGTTTTTGTTATTTGTGTTCTCTTGTCCGACGAGATTTATTCTGCAGTAAGATATTTATAAAAAAGCTTAAAATTCTCGCCTTCTGGTAAACTGAAGTATTATATTCTCCTGTTCTGGGTTTTTTTTAGTATTGTAATTATTCATGCACTGTTAATTTACACGGAAGGAATATATTTCATTTTGTTTTAAAGTTTGTGTAGTACTGTAGTAGTGTAGAAACTAAGACTATGTGAACTGTATTTAAAGACCTTTGTTGTTGAAGTGTCTTGATATTTGGTACATAGCATCAGTAAGTGTACAGACATTCACATGATTCAAAGTTTTATTAGTATTTCTTTGTATTTATGAGAAATTATATGTAATTTTGCTTTTATGGTTATCAGTTGTAAAGTTGTGTGTGTGTGTGGTAGACAGTCATTACGTGTGCAGCAAGTCGTCAAGATTTTCCGGGGGATGAACCAGTAAAGTCTGTGATGATGGCGGGTGAGGGAGGGAGGCGGTGGCGGTGGCGGCTTTTTGCGGGATTGGCTACGTGTGTTGACGACTCCCTCTGGTGCCTCTATATGTGTGTGTGACTTCATACTTACCTCCCATATTGTGGCATCATATTTCAGCTCCGTGGTTTGATCAGGGCGTATTTTTTTTAGGCGTATTATGTAGTGTCATTGTGGTAAGTGCGTAATGGTTTTGTGGTGTGGATGACCTTCCTCCTGTGGGTAGCTAGCTCATTGTGAGTGGGGTGGTGGGGAGGAGAGGGAAATAGGAGGGTTATGTAGATATGTGTTAGTTCATTTAGATGTTCGCATGAAGGGAGGAGTGTGGTAACGAAATGCCTCAGAGTAACGTTAAGTATTTTCCGCTTCGACTATCTACTCTGTCATGTGCCATCTCTCTAATACTCCCGGTCACTAAAAGTTTTTGTCACGATGATATAAAATCTTTTTGTCTTAAGTTAGTCCGCGCATCACTGTGTCAGCCTCATAATGTTACACTAGCGTCGTGGCCGTCCGTGTTATGGTTTAATGTTGATAGAGTACCCCGAACACGGCTAAAAAAAAAAAAAAACATTGCTTCTCCAATCACTGTATCGATTAAACTAATGAATCAGTACTACCTATATATCTTTAGGTTAGGTTAGGTTAGCCTTGTCTGTCGTGGCCTCAGTGTACTACAGCGGGTCTCGTCTCTCTGAAAGTAATAGTGTTTTGCTTAACATAATGTATAATGGTTGAAGATGGAGGCTAACTGTTGACTGATGATGTTGCTGGTCAAATAGGCCCCAGTCCTACTAGGCCCCATCCTAACCTAACCTAACCTCGGCAGTTGAGTGAATAATAATAGTGTGTAAAAATCATAGGTGTGTGTGTGAAAAAACAGGGAAGAAGTATATGAAAGACAGTCAGGCAAGGTCTATTACACGGTGCCTCTCCCCACTGACTCAAGGGCGTTACACCATAATAATAATAAGAAGAAGAAAACGAAGAAGAGAAGAAGAAAACGAAGAAGAGAAGAAGAAAACGAAGAAGAGAACGAAGAAGAAAACGAAGAAGAGAAGAAGAACGAAGAAGAGAAGAAGAAAACGAAGAAGAGAAGAAGAAAACGAAGAAGTCTGTCACCATAAGCCCTCAGTTTTACAAAGACTTTAGGGGAGGGGGGTAATTCTTCTTCTCATGTTGGGTGTTAATATAATGAGCTCGGTGTGTGTGTCAATATGGAAGTGAGAATGAAAAAATAATCTCATTTGTATTCTCGTTGATACATCAAGACACCTGTTGGGGATAGTAAACATGGTAACTACCTTAATTTCTTTACACATGTGACGGGACAGGTGTTGATATCCTGAGTTATTGTTCTTGTTCTTGTTCTTCTAGTTGTTGTTGTTCTTCTTTTTCTTCTTCTTCACCAGGATGCTTAGTCCACCTGAGGGTTGTTCCACCAATGGGAATCGAACCTGACACTGTGCTAACTTACTATTGGGTGAACAAGTGCTATTGTACAGGGAACGAACATTGTAATCCGGGTACAGTACCGTCCGATTTCGACCCATATTCACATCGGTTCAGTAATTCAATCTCAACTATGATAATTTTAACCCTGTTTATAGTATACTTAAAATACAACTTTTCTTTTATTAAAACAGTGACCATTTGATATATTTCAGCTGAGTATATCACTTTGTGTATGACTGTACTGGTAGTTGACGTCGCGTTCTGATAATTTAGGAGTGAAATAAATTTATGATCCGATATAATTTTGGAGTGAAATATATTTATGATAGATAATTTAGTAGTGAAATATATTTATTATATGATAAATTTTGAGTGAAAAAAAACTTATGATTTGGTAATTTTAGAATGAATTATATTTATGATCCGATATTGTTGGAGTGAAATATATATTTATGATTTATAGCTAAATAAATCATGATAAAACAAATCTATTTCAGTTATGTTGATATTTATTTTAATTTGAAGGCTTATATTATTTTCCGTCGGAATGTTTGTTTGTGGCAGAGTATATTTGGTGATGTTTGGGTCAGTGTGTTAGCTGGTGTGTGGTTCTCTAGCTGGTGTTTGTAAAGAAGAATATATTTTGTGCTAGTTTTTTTTAGATGAGTAGATGAAGCTAAAGCTAATATATGTGTGGTATAATATATGCAGTAAATTAGCATATGAAATTAAAAGTGGCTCCAATTACGACTTTTCGTGACCTTGGTTAACAAAGCCTCATGGCCTCGATTAACGAAGCTTCATGGCCTTGATGAACGAAGCCTCATGGCCTGATTAACAAAACCTCAAGGCCCAATCAACAAAGCTTCATGGCCCGATTAACGAAGCCTCATGGCCCTATTAACGAAGCTTCATTGTCCCATTAACGAAGCCTCGTGGCCTCAATTAACGACGCTCCATAACCCCAATTAACGACGCCTCATGACCTTGATTACTGACACTGCATGACCTAACATGAACACGTCTGACCTCCCATCACCCAATTACACTGGCATAGCATGACCTAACTTAATCTACCCGAATCTAATTTAACCCATCCTAACCTAAGCTAAGTTAGAGAGAGAGGGAGAGAGAAGAATTAAAAGTAATGAAGAAGAAGAAAATAAGAGGACAAGAAGAAGAAACAAGAAGCAGAAGGAGAGAAAGAAGAACGGAAGGAAGAAGAATTAAAAGAATAAGTAAACAAGAAGGAGAGAGAGAGAGAGAGAGCTTTAGCGTTCTACTTTTTTTCTGGTATTATATACATCATCTATTGTATAACCTGTTTTTACTAAGTGTATATAAACACTTCCTCTGCACTCGACTATTAGAATGAGCGCTGAGACTATGTATACATGGTGATATGATTGTGTGGCCTCTCTCTCTCTCTCTCTCTCTCTCTCTCTCTCTCTCTCTCAGATAAATAATAAAAATAGTATATAATTCATTACCCCGTTAACAATTATTAAAAAGATTATAACAGTGTTTTCTTATGTTTTTTTTTTCAGGTAAGACATGATTATCCAGATGCCTCTACACTTAACATAGCGGTAAGGCCCGGGCAATGATGCAGGCTCCTCTTCATCGGACAGTGGGTGAGGAACTTCTCGTATGGTGTTTACAAAGGGGTGGTGGGAAGTATGGTATTTTTCGTCACAGATTTTGACAGTAAACATTTTAAAGAGTCTATATTGGTAAATAAGACTCTTACCTCGTTATCATCACGTGTTTTAGTGTTGATTGTGTTAGTGGAAACTATAGTACAATATATCAATTGATTTTTTTTTATGTAAGGAAATGGTGGTTTAAACAAGGTATTTTTCATTTTTTTTAATATCCGAAATAATTATTATATTTTAAGTTCCTGTTTATTGCATGTCCTAAAATATAGTAATTATTTAGGGTTATGGACTTAAAACAAAATGAACCAGTACTAAAATAATTAAAGTATCGTTTGGGTTTGAGAAATATCCAGTCCGGTTAACAAGTATCTATTTATGGTCATGATTGTCGAATTTGTTTGGTTATTTGTCACTAACTGGTAAACGCCTGACTCACATGCTGCTATACGCTATGTCGAAAATTTCCTCTTAAGTCGATATATAACTTCTATGTCGTTTCAGGCAGTAAATCTCGCTTCAGCCTGAAAAATGTCGAATTGAAATAAATGTTCCAATAATTCATCGTCTGGGCGCTATTTATTGAACAACACGTGGACTCAGAGTGAATAAATGGTGTATAAAAATGAAAGATGGGGTTAAATAAAGGTCACAATAAAGTACTTGAACTATTAAATCAACTTTGTCTTCCTAACAATGAATTTACACGAGATGAATTTAGCTTTAGGAAGGAAATAAGAGTTCTAGACGAGAGGAGTAAGTAACCAAATAATACCATTAATTCAGTCACTTTGGAGAAGTTTGAAATATAAATTGGACATACGTGAGTGATGGTTAGGTGTCAAAAATAAAATCCACTTCACTTGGGCCAATACAGTGACCTTATGTTTTTATATTCTGGAGTAAAATGAAGTTTGTTTAAAAAAAAATGGTGGTTGGTTAATATGGCAGTTTTAAGTGTAGCAGAGATAAAATTATATAACTCGGTATTTCCTGCATTTGATCGTTCGTGCTTTTTAGGTGAAGGTAAATTATACTTGGTAAATGCGTTTAGTTCCTTTGTGTTCAGTTCCTTTGTGTCCAGTTATTAGTTGCTTGTTTAATAATACTTCATAATTATGGTGGTGGTTATGCCCTTGAGAGAATGATGACTTAATAATCCCTTTTAGTCAACTAGTCATTATGCTCAAGGGGTTAAATCATCGTACTGCGTTAGCATCGTTCCCAATGTGTTATTGAAAACGTAATTGCCACTGAACCGCCCAAATCAACTTTCAATATTTTTGTTTTATTTTTTCTCTCAAAATATTAATATATTCTGAAAGTATGATAATTAATGAACTGAATTATGAATATATTAGCATTTATTGTACGTGTTAATGAGTTTATTGGCCTGGAAACCATTAAAAGATATATTGCAAGTAACTGTGTATTTATTTTTTGGCCCTGTTGTTGTTGTTGTTGTTGTTGTCTTAAGCTGCCGTGAGACCAAGCAGATGTGTTAATGCTCGTTCAGTCACAACCCAAGTGTGATATTGATGCAAGCAATGAACGACGACTGTATAATATGAAGTGGTTTTTATTCATTTATCATGTTTAAGATAAATATGTGAATGATGAAATCCCAATGGGGTTAAAATATGAGTTCATATAAGACAGATAATGCTGTTTATTTATTAGTTAGAGAATAAATTAAATCGTCTGGATGTATTCTCGTAAGTTTATTGAAATTTATGGTGTTAATTTATAATGAGATAATGTTATAAAGAACGTGGGAGAGAATGTGCAGGGGTAACTATTATATATTTTTTTCTTGTGATTTGTTGTTGTTCAGGAGTAACTTCAGTATATACTAGGCTTTGTGCTTTGTTTTGATCGTAAATTAAAAAAAAAAGAGATTGTATATATTAAGTAGTTGTACTGTAGGGATATATAGATACAGTTCAATTTTTCAATTTCAATTGTTTATTCCTTGATAGAGGAAGCGGGATCCTAGTGCTGTCACTAGGTACCCCTGTACAATGACACCAGAATCATCTGGCAAGTGTGAAAAGTATATACAGTATAAATATTATAAAGGGGCTTACTAAAGCCTAAGGAAGGAAGGATATTCCTTAAACACATAATCAATGATATTTACAAAATATCTGGCCAGTATGGGGAGGATCATCGTGTCTCCGTCAGGGGAAGCGTTGTGTGTGGGGACATCTTAGGAGGTAGTGGATAAGGGTGCTGCTGTCGGGTCTTCTGCATAATGCACAAGAGCGTTGCTCAGGGGATGCGGGGATACCAATCTCCCAAGCAAAGTCATACCCAATGATGATACGAGCAGCAATCACGTCCCCTTTCCGCGACCCTTTTCCATAGACGTTTTATAATATAGAGATAAGAGAATATTAGCGCCAGTTTAGTGACGTGGGTATACCGTACCACAAGGGCTTGTCCAGAGGTAAAATATGTTGCCGGGTGTGGATGAGACGTGTGCATAAGTACTAAGTGAAAAATTTAACAATCTAGCATACATACATACATACATACATACATACATACATACATACATATATATGCGATGTTGCGTCATGTAAGTAATTTTGCAAGGACAAGATTTAACGCGACACGGAAACCCAAAATCCGAGACCCAACCTTTGTTTACCAGAGATGAGTGTGTTGTGCGGGGAGGTGTAAGCCCCGAGAGAAGACCTTTGATAACGTGGTGTGCTGTACAGTGGGGATGATGCCTCCATCAGGCAGCACGACCCCAGGACCTCCCCTAGAGCCAGTTAATGTCACCCTGCAGGAGGTGTGGTGGTGCGTCTTGCACAGTCTCGCCCACACACCACAGTTTACCAGCACCATTACGGGTGTATGTGTGAGAGAGGGGGAAGGCTAGGAGAGACCTTGTCAAGGGCGTGTATATAGAGGCGATGGTGCGCTGCTGAACAAGTAATTTTATCCTGGGATCTAATTAAAATATTGGCGACTGGATTTGTGTTCATTTTTTGTTTTCGTTTACTGATATTATTATTATTATTATTATTATTATTATTATTATTATTATTATTTTAATTTTTATTATTATTATTATTATTATTATTATTATTATTATTATTATTATTATTATTTACCAAGCACAACACACCGCGTTGCTAAATGTACTGTTAATTGCATTTTCTTTCCTGCTATAGGCTAATAGTCCGTCAATTGCAATTAAGTAGAAATTTTAATCGTCTTATTCACGTTTATAAACAGTAATGAAGGCTTACGTCATTCATTTATAAACTTAATTAATACAAGATGGAAGAACATATACTAACATTAATGATTATTTTGGACAAGGCAAGCATGGATAATGAAACGATGATGATGATGATGATGATGAAACAATACACTATACTATCGCAATGTTCACTACTGTTTAGTATTGATGTAGACTGAACACGGTTAATGTCTTGCAAGTATTCACAGGCGAGGTTGTTATACAGTGTTAATCAGTTTGTAATGGTCGTTACTGCCACACTTTGAAGGTAACAATACTTTTGGTGGTGGTTCCTCTCTCATAATAAACTCACTTCCACAGTATTTGGATCAAACAGTCGTAGATGTTTTCTTATTTACAATTAATCTGAGTTTATTTGATATTGAAAAACAAACGGATAATCAGATTTCTGTCAGTAATGATGTATTGTAAATGATAAAATATTTCTCCTTGGGGTGGGATTATGTTCTGAGTGTGGTAAGAGCTCTGAGTGTGGGATTCTGTTCTGAGTGTGTGATGATATTCTTTCGTAATGTTCTGAACTTGACTATAATGATTGAATTGCACGGTGGAAACATTATGTTGTTTTCTATGGCGCCTTACAGGTCCTTGCTGGGTGGAAACACTCAGCGGTGAACAGGTCTGCAGTTCAATATTTCCTACTCACTCGTACTATATTGTCATTCCTGGGGTGCGTGTGTGACCCCCAGAGAGCCAGCCGTGTGTGTGTGTGTGTGTGTGTGTGTGTGTATGTGTGTGTGTGTGTGTGTGTGTGTGTGTGTGTGTGGTCCCTTACAAGGTCTTCACAGCTCAGGGGATCATCGCTCTCACAGCTGCCTTGTCCCCAACCAATTTACTATGCACCGTGATTCTCATTTTGCTCGTGGAAGCATTGTGTGGTGACGGCCGGGCAGCATGGAGGTACGGTCATACTCCACCTCCCACCACCGCCACCGACAGTCACTTTCACGAAAAATTTTGAATACATTTTCGTCACGTACTGGAAATGGGTCACTAATTTTCACCCCCTCCCCCAAATTATTTATCCAGTTCACTTATTTTTTTTCTTTTTTTTCTTTTGTTTTCTCCTGTGTAAATGTGTCAGCAGTTTTTTTTTTTTTTTGCTTTTTCTTAATTACGTCACGAACTGGTAGTTGTTGTGCCAGAACTGTTGGGTACAAGGGAGGTTTGAAGTGGGTCAGGGCTGGTGGTACACTGTGTGGTAATTTACTGTACCAGCACGGGTTAGCTGCCGAAAAGGTCTGCTGGTGGGAAGAGTTATAACGTGAATTTTGTTGTTATGGGGAGACTGTTGGTATGTAATAATAATAATAATAATAATAATAATAATAATAATAATAAACATGGCAGCTAAAGGACTGAAAATATACAGTCAACAGAGAAGGTCATTCAACAGGGCATTTCAGCATAGCAACAGTGCAAAGGTAAGATTGGCTGGGATTAAACACTCTGGTTAACTACGAGTCGTATGGGTTGGATGCGGAGTGTCGAAGAGCAATTTACGGACGAGGGATCTCAGGTGGGAGCAGTGTTGGTGTGTGTGTGTGTGGTTCATTTCACTGTGAATATCACCCTTTTTGTTATTGGGTTGCCTTCCTCCCTCTCTCCTCCTCCTCCTCCTTCCCCTTCTTCCTCCTCCTCCTCCTCCTCCTCCCCATGACTGCTTCGATTTCCACTGGATTACTTGCCTCTGAATTAATCTCTCCTCGCCAATGTTACCTCTCCCTCTCCCCTCTCCCCTCTCCCTCCCTCTCGATCTGTTGACTATCGTTCTCTCTCTCTCGATTAATTCCTTCCCCTAGTGGATTTCTTCTTCTCTCACTTGATCACTTCCTCCCTGCGGATTAATCCCGGAGTCATTTTCCCAGCGTTAATTGCCCTCTGTTCCCTTGTGTTAATCCCTCCTAATGTTAATCCCTAATCCCTCCACATGTTAAATCGCCCTCGATGTGTTGACTCATCATCCTCTCCCTCCTGGAGCATAAGGGAAGAGCCAGCACCTCTGCTGGGTGTGGAGGAGCAACACTGTAGCATAACCCAATTAGTCGAGTGTCAAGGCCAATATGCAGGAGGCCAGTGCTGTGGTGGTGGACTGACACACACACACACACACACACACACACACACACACACACACACACACAGTCAGACGCACACACACACACACACACACACACACAGTCAGACACACACACACACACACACAGTCACACACACACACACACACACACACACACACACACACACACACACACACACAGTCAGACGCACACACACACACACACACACACACACACACACACACACACACACACACACACACACACACACACACAGTCAGACGCACACACACACACACAGTCAGACACACACACACACACACAGTCAGACACACACACACACACACACACAGTCAGACACACACAAACACACACACACACACACAGTCAGACACACACACACACAGTCAGACGCACACACACAGTCAGACACACACACACACACACACACACACACACACACACACACACACACACACACACACACACACACACACACACACACACACAGAACACTACAGAGTTATCCTTGTTTTAATACATTGAGTTGAGTCGACACCAAGGGTTCTTAAGCGCCATTGACCAAGTTTTGCTCTAGACAACAACTTTTAAAAATGATGAAATTAATGTGTCGGCAGATATAACGGTATTAAGTGCACAGACCTGTGTGTGTGTGTGTGTGTGTGTGTGTGTGTGTGTGTGTGTGGAAGGGGAGGGGGGTATGAGGAAAATATAGCCAGTTTCTGTATTTTCTGTTTCCTAGTATCGGATCCCCTCTCTCCTTCCTTTCCTCACCCCTCCCTCCATTCTCTCCCCTCTCCTCCTTTCTGCATCCCCCATCTCATACCCTCCACCCCCCTTCCCTCTCTCTCTCTCCTTTCTGCATTATCCTCTCTCCCCGCCTATCCCTCTCCTCCCCTCTACCTCCTCGTCCCTCACCCCTCTTCTCACCACCTCTTCCTGTCCCTCCTCCTCCTCACCCCATCCTCTCTTCCCCACTGCTCCCCTTGCCCAAACCAATAAGAACCCCTAAACGTAACTTGTTCATCAGTATTCCGTATCTTTCAGTATATGGAATGGCGGGGGGGGGGGAGTCACTGTATTGCAGAATAATGTCAACAACCACAATTGTATCCTTTAGAAACATAAAAGACCGTTCCTGGTAAAGTTTAGAGACATAAAGGAACTTATATCATGAGGACAGAGAGGTGAAAATATGGTACAGTAGTTACAAGATGTATTACAGAAACTAAGTGTGAATACGGTGAAGAATAATGTCAACAACCACAATTGTATCCTTTAGAAACATAAAAGACCGTTCCTGGTAAAGTTTAGAGACATAAAGGAACTTATATCATGAGGACAGAGAGGTGAAAATATGGTACAGTAGTTACAAGATGTATTACAGAAACTAAGTGTGAATACGGTGAAGGTGGGGTCATATAAGCCTTCACAACGTACAGTATATATACCAATTCTTCGGTACACAAGGGGGTAGGGTTGGTCGGTACTGCTCTCGAACTAGTGACTCTTAGGACAGATGGCGAGAGGTGTATCCACTTGACCGCCGCCGAGCTCGCGTAGTTTATATTGCAGAAGATGAATGATCGTAGTTAATAGTTGTGTTCCAAAAGGTAATGGTAATTGTGGTAGAGAGGTGGTGGGTGTGTGTGGTAGTGGTGGCGGGTGGGTGCTGGTGGTGGTAGTAGTGGTGATAATGGTGAGTGTGTGATGTTGGTGATGGTGAGTGTGTGTATGTGTGTGTGTGTGTGTGATGTGGTAGTGATGACTGTGATGTTAGTAATGGTGACTGTGTGTTGTTGGTAATGGTGGTACAGTATAGTGTTGGAAGCGCCACATCAAGCAACATAAAACCAGTGTTGATATTTGAGTCGCCAGCAGTGAGCCGTCGAGTAATTAGTACTGGGAAGTGAGGAGGGAGGGATGGGGAAGGAGGAGGGAGAGAGGAGGGGAAGGAGAGGAAGAAAAGGGGGGGGAAGAGGAGATGCGAAAGACTGTGTTGACGTATTACATGTTCATTTACATTGAGGCTTCATTGGGCTGGCTGCTGCTGGGTGGGAGGTGGGGTGGGGGTAGTAGGTTCGTGGGGGAGGAAGGGGGGGTAGTGATTGGTGGGGGGAGGTGGTGGTTAATGAGACGAGTAATGAGGATAGGGGTTGTGGGACAGAATCTCACCTTATTTGGTTCAACCTAACCTAACCTAACAAAAATCTAACCAAACCTAACGAAAATCTAACCTAACCTAACAAAAATCTAACCAAACCTAACGAAAATCTAACCTAACCTAACCTAACAAAAATCTAACCTAACCTGACGTAAACAGACTTTATCTAACGTACTGCATTAAATTATGTCAAAGATTTCAGTGTGTCGTTTCCTCTCGTGTTATTTGTACCAATTCATCCATGGCCAGAGCTCTAAGTGTTTTGTGTGTGTGTGTGTGTGTGTGTGTGTGTGTGTGTGTGTGTGTGTGTGTGATGAGTGCGTGTGTGAGTGAATGAATCAATGAATATTTGAGTGCGTAAATGAGTGAGTGAGTGAGTGAGTGAGAGAGAGAATGAAAGAGAAAGTGAGAGAGAATGAAGGAGAAAGTGGGTGAATGAGAGAAAGAGAGAGAGAGAGAGAATGAATGAGAAAAATAGAGAAAGTGAGTGAGAGAGAAAAAGCTAACCAATGAGCCAGTCTCGTCTTATCCAAACTTTCAAAGTATCACGAAACTCTTCTTGATTTCGCTGTTAAGAATTATTCATTATTTATATATTTATTTAGTTTTTGTTAAGGAAAATATGTAAGCTATAAATATTATCTTCTGTATTGTTAAAAAGCAATGCTATAAGTCACTTAGTATTATTATTATTATTGTTATTATTATTATTATCATTATTATTATTATTATTATTATTATTATTATTATTATTATTGTTATTATTATTATTATTATTATTATCATTATTATTATTATTATCATTATTGTTATCATTATTGTTATCATTATTGTTATTATTATTATTATTATTATTATTATTATTATTATTATTATTATTATTGTTATTATTATTATTATTATTATTATTATCATTATTGTTATTATTATTATCATTATTGGTATTATCATTATTGGTATTATCATTATTGTTATTATTATTATTATTATTATTATTATTATTATTATTATTTGTTTCGATACAGTATAGTTTACAGTACGCGAGTTAATATGGACGAACCACCAACACCATACACCTACCCTCTGCCTCCTCCTCCTCCTCCTCCTCTTCTTCCTCCTCCTGTTGTCTCTTCTCCTCCTCCTCCTCCTCCTCCTCCTCTTCACATTATAAATATCACATCTCCAGTATTAACAATATTTTTATCAGACTCTCATCTTAGGAGACGAGCAGTGATTCGATTCTCCTCAGAGAGAGAGAGAGAGAGAGAGAGAGAGAGAGATTCACTTTGTTTTTGTGTACCCTGAGTCTCACCTGAAGTGGAAATCTTCTTAATACATTGGTTGAGACTCGTACGTGCGGTGAGCAGGAAGTGGTATTGATTATTTAACCACTTTCTCTGAGTAAAACGTGTGAAAGTTGTTTATGTTTTCTCTCTTTCTCTCTATCTACCTTTATTTACCTTTCTTTATTTTGTGTCTCTTATTTCTCTCTCTCTTTATCTACCTTTTTTTTATTTTCTCTCTCTCTCTCTCTCTCTCTCTCTCTCTCTCTCTCTCTCTCTCTCTCTCTCTCTCCAGCAATTTTTCAGAGGCTAAGCTTAATTATGCAGAAAAATTACAAAAATACTAATATAACTTTCCAATATCAACCTCACACAACACCAATGATTATATATTCTTTCATAATTACGCATGTAAATGACGCCACCATTGTTTACGTCTATTGATAATAATAATGTCTTGGGTAGAAACAAAAACAAAAGGTAATTTTTTTCTTTTTTTTTTTGCTCACCTGAACCACCACACTAGACTGCCACAACTACTGTACTCTTGAATATTTGAGTACTTAGCCTCAGGTTCTTCCTCTACTCCTGCGCCAGCGCCTCCGTCGTCCCGCCTACCTGAGGGAAAATAGCTTCATTTCTTTATTTTTTCTTATGACTTTTTCTTTTTTTCTTGTACCTCAAAAAAAATATTTCTTTCTTGGTAATTTTTTTTTTGTGTTGTCTTGTGTTTGGGGTCGTGTTGTTGCTGCTGGAACTGGTGTGTGTGTGTGTGTTGTATAGTTGTTTTAAAAATATTCGTATTTTTGGGGGGGATGTTGAAGGAAATTTAGGATCATTTGAAGATTATATATAGCCTTATCAGTTTATTTTGCCTTAGGATTAACCACGCTGGCCTAACCTAACCTAACCTTGCCAGACCTAATTTGACTTGACCTAACCTTACCTGACCGGACCTAACCTAACCCCCCCCTTCAGGTAGGATTAGTGGTGTTTAATCATCATGTGAAATAAACTGAGGTAGGACTAATCTCCATATAAATTCAACCTTCATATAATGGTGCTTAAAAGTCTACCTCTGAGGATGTGTTTCGACTCTTAATTGGTATAGTAGGTCATAGGTCACGGGGTCATGCTAAATTTGGCTCCTCATTACGGGGCTCAAAGCGACGTTCTAGTCTAGTGGATAAGTGTTCAAACTCTTTTGGAAAACCTGGACTGTTTTTCTGTCATGGTGTTTTGAGTCTATCTATCTATCTATCTATCTATCTATCTAACTCTCTCTGTCTATCTATCTATCTATCTATCTATCTATCTAACTCTCTCTGTCTATCTATCTATCTATCTTCTTGGTAGAGGAAGAGGGGATAAAGGACGAAAACAAATACACAATGATGAAGTTGAAGACACACAGTGAGGGAGTCAGTAGATGGCGTGTTGACCACCTTACTACTGCTGCTACTGTTAACTAGATAAGATGAGGGTGTCGGTGTCTGGTGATACTGTTTGTGGCGTATGACTCACGGTGTGTGTGTATGTGGAGAGGGGTGGAGTGTGGTCTGCATCGTCAGCGTTCTCTGACCTCACTAGAGGAAAGGTCACAGCTGCTTAGCTCTGCTCCCGGGGATAATTATCAGATATGGCTAGTGCTACTGGTGAACGGGGTTACGCCCTTCTGTGGGCCGAGTTACAGAATACCAAAGAAAAAACCCTGAAATTAGAGTTAGAAAACTTGAAATTAAAAGAAGAGATAGCAAGAATAAAGGAAGAAACGGGACAAAGAAAGTCGGTGAATGACGATAACTCTGGGGAATGGAAGGTTGTGAGGAGAGGGATGACCAAACTGGTGGTGAAGAAACACACCAAAGATACGACAACAACAACAACAACAGCTAAGTGTACCAACTGGTTTAGTCCCTTGATAGACTAATTGGACGTTAGTACAGTCAGGGACAGGGCTGACAAGGAAGGTGTAAAAACTTTAATTGTTGGTGACTCACACGAAGGTACTTGGACAAAGCCTTTTGTGGTATAAATAAAAATAGGATGAGGGTGTGTTTGCCAGGGGCTGGGGTGGGGGATATAGTTGACAATATGGACAATATCTTGTCTGGTAATGGGAACAAACCCATTATCTGCCTCAGTGCAGGAGGCAATGATATTGGCCGGTGTAGGAGTGAAGAGCTTCTTGATAAGTTCAAGACAGCTATAGATCGCATTAGGACTAAGGGAGGTATCCCTATCATATGTGGTGTCCTGCCTAGAAGGAGAGTTAGCAATGAATGGTTGTCAAGGGCAGTTGGTGTCAACGGCCATCTTGACGGATATTGCAAGTCAATATTAGTCCCATTCATTGACAACTGGGACAACTTCTACGGCAGAAGGGACCTTTGTGCTAGGTATGGGGTACACCTGTCTCGGGAAGGGGTGGCAATCCTGGCGGGGTCTCTAGAGGGGGCAGTTCAAAAGATATCGAAGTCTTTAAACTGCTAGGGGAACATATGGGCATGTGGGTGAGGGAGACTGCAGCGGGAGCTGGTAAACAAGTGAAAGATTACAGGGAAATAGTGTTAGGAATGATGACAAAACTAAATTAGACAGGGAGTTTAAACCTAAACGCGGTAAAGGGAGGACTCAGAACACGACTAACTTAAATGTATACTACGCGAACAGTAGAAGTATGAGAAACAAAATGGATGATATTAGGGCCTTGGTATGTACCGAAAAAATCGTTATAATAGCATTCACTGAAACATGGTTCAACCTAGACTCACGTGAGTTACCTGTCGAATACCAAATTGCGGATTAAAAATTGTTTCATACCGATAGGCCGTCCAGGAAAGGAGGCAGAGTAGCCATCTATGTCAGGGATAATCTGAAGTGCGAAATAAATAAGGAAATAAAAACTGAGCGGAATACAGAAACAATTTGGATAGAATTAATCGACGGTAGGGAAAAATTAATCATAGGAGTAATATATAGACCTCCCAATCTTGATAGAGTAAACGAGCGACTTATCTGGGATGAAATGCGCAGGGCTTCCATACACAACAAAGTCTGTATAGTAGGCGATTTTAACCTTGGCCAAATAGATTGGACTGCCCTTACGGGTAACTCAGAATCAGAGGATTTCCTCGAAACGATCCAGGACTGTTTCCTAAGTCAATATATAACCGAACCCACCTGGGGTAATAATATACTCGATTTAGTTCTTTCGAACAGAGAAAACCTCATTAGTAATGTCGAGGTAGGGAACGAACTTGCACACAGTGATCACAAAGAAATTAGATTCCAGTTAGATTTTCAGGTCAGACATAAAGGGAATTCCATTAAAGTCCCAGATTTCAGAAGGGCAAACTTTGATAGTTTAAAGAGGCAGCTGAGAGAGGGGGTGTCACGCTTGGATGTGAACCTGACAGATGACACCGACCTGATAACGAAATCTGAGATTGCCGAGTTCCACGACAATTTAAATAATGAGTTACTTAATGCACAAAGGCAGAACATACCATACAAAAAACTCAGATCAGACAACAATGACCCTAAATGGATAAATAATTATTTAAAGAACATTATTGGCCAAAGGAAGGCTATAGGTAGAAGGATTAATCGTGGCGAAACTTACCTCCGCGAGTATTATAAGGTATTGTCCGGTAGGGTCAAGACCGAGATAAGGAAAGCCAAGAGGAATAATGAGGTAAGGATAGCAAAGGAGGCGAAGACAAACCCCAAAGGATTCTACCAAATGTATCAAACTAAAACACGAGATAAGATTGGACCAATACGTTAAGATACCGGCGAGCTAACTGATAACGACGGAGAAATGAGCAATAATCTGAAGAAATATTTTTCAAAAGTTTTCACCACCGAAAATTTAAACATGATACCCGAGACACCGACTCTATTCAGAGATAGTGAAGAAAACAAATTAAGCGAGATAGTAGTGACTAGTAACGATGTTAATAAGCAAATAGACAAACTGAAGCCTAATAAGTCACTTGGTCACGATGAGATATTTGCCAAAGTATTAAAGGAATGTAAGGATGAGCTTAGTATGCCCTTAGCAAAGTTTTTAACATGTCATTAATAACAGGTGTAGTACCAGAATCCTGGAGGATAGCGAATGTAATACCGATTTTCAAGAACGGGGATAGATCACTATCTTCTAACTACCGCCCAATCAGTCTGACATCAATAGTAGGTAAATTACTAGAATCAATTATTTCAAACTCTATTCGAAACCACCTGGAGAAGCACAAGTTGATCAATGATTCCCAACATGGCTTCACAAGCGGGCGTTCATTTCTAACTAATCTATTAACATTCTTTTCATCAGTTTTCGAATCGGTGGACGAGGGGCACAATTATGATGTGGTATATCTTGACTTTAGCAAAGCCTTCGACAGAGTCCCCCACAGCTAGTGAGCATAAACGGCACTAAATCGCATTGGAGCAACGTCACTAGTGGAGTTCCCCAAGGCTCAGTACTTGGACCATTATTATTTATTATATACATAAACGACATAGATATCGGCATAGACAGCAACATAAGTAAATTTGCTGATGACACTAAAATAGGATGTGTAATTAAATCTGACGAGGGCTCTGCAAAACTACAGGAAGATCTAAAAAAAATTTTCGAATGGTCGGAAAAATGGCAGATGAAATTCAATGTGGACAAAGGTAAAGTACTCAGTATAGGAGATGTAAACAGGGAAACCAGTTACCAGATGAACAACGATGCCATTGTGGAATCCGACTGCGAGAGAGAGTTAGGAGTAATGATAAGTAGGAATCTTAAGCCAAGTAAACAATGTGTTTTTGCTTGTAACAAGGCTAATAAAGTACTTGGGTTCATACAAAGGAGTGTTAGTTACAAGACTAGCGAGGTCATCTTAAAATCATATCTAGCGCTTGTGAGACCTCACCTGGAATACTCAGTTCAGTTCTGGTCACTGTATTACAGAATGGATATAGAATCATTAGAAAGAATCCAGAGGAGAATGACAAGAATAATCCCAGGCATTAGGAACCTTGAATACGTCTCCCTCGAGAGACGTAGAGTGAGGGGCGACATGATATAGGTGTATAAATGGAAGTCAGGGTTAAACAAAGGGGACATTACAAAGGTACTCAAACTATCCAACCAGCAGCGAACTCGTAACAATGGTTTTAGATTTGACAAATTTAGATTTCGGCGTGAAATAGGTAAACACTGGTTTGGAAACAGAGTAGTGGATGAATGGAACAAGTTACCAAATATCATCATTAACTCGAATACGCTGGATAGCTTCAAACATAGGTTGGATGCTTATATGAGCAATAGGGGTTGGGTATAAACGGGACTGCCCACTATGGGTCAATAGGCCCTCTGCAGTTTCCTCCATTCTTATGTTCTGTTTCTTAACTCTACTGCGCATGTCTGTGGAGTAACTAAGAGAATGGCTAGACCGACAGGGTTTATAATGTAGTGTATGTAGTCATGGTAATGGTATTTAGAAAGTGTTTTTGTTTTGACTTTAGATCTTGAGGTTTAAGGTTTAAGGTTATCTAGATCACAGGAGAGAAAAAAAATTGCACCATTTGGCGTTGTTGTTTCAGGGTGAATAGGCTATCGTACTCAAGGGTTAAGTTATCGTATTCCATGGTCTGTGATATTGTATTTAAGGGTTAAGTTATCGTTTCTAGGGGTTGTTATCGTATTGAAGGGTTGAGATATCGTACTCAAGGGGTTAAGTCATCGTACTCAAAGGGTTAAGTCATCGTATTGAAGGGGTTAAGCCATCGTACTCAAGGGGTTGAGCCATCGTACTCAAGGGGTTAAGTCATTGTACTCAAAAGGTTGACATCGTGTTGAAGGGTTTAAGTCATCGTACTCAAGGGATTAAGGTCTATTTGTTCTCCTTGTTTACCATTTAAACTTTACTTGTTTTTTCTATGTTTGTGAATTAACATACCAGTGATCACGTCTACATTTTTAGGACAAACTTAAGCATTTTGGCCCTTGATCATCCTCATATCACCAGATCAATTTCAAAATATATTATAGATTAAATTAACACATTAAAAAAATCGCCAACCTGGATTTAATCTCAGGTCACTGCTCTTCAATTAGTCCTGTTTATGGTTTAATGTAGTGTTGTAACATTGAAGGCACAAGTGCGTGAAGGTGATATCACATGCAAATTAAACTAAAAAAAAAATCTGATATTTATCATTAGTATTAAATATCATCTAACTCCAGGAGATGAGATGAGTGAATGTAAGTTTGGAAATTTACACAGGAAGAAAATAACTCAAGAGATGATTGCCTAGCTGTTGTCTCTCAGATTAATAGCCAGAAACCCAACTGCTGTAAATAAAACCCTCTTGTTGTATGTATCTAATTACTCAACACACATAATGCTCTAACTACCAGGTGTAATTTGACTCCCTTAACGTTCATTTATTTACGAGAATATGTAAATTTATGCAGCCGTAAAAAAAAATTAATAATAAACATCTGTGGTATTAGACTTGTGTTGAGTATAATGATAAATGATAATGGTATTTGCTCTTTCATAGTCCTTACTGCTGGGAATATAAGCCTGTGTTAAGCTGTCATAGGAATGTTGTGGTGTTAATACTCATGAGTCTCGTTAGATATATTTCTGTCTGGCGACTCGAGGTGACTGGGTGTAGAGCTGTGATGTTATATAAATGTGTGAGGGAGGGGGAGAAGGAGGTGGTGAGTTTGGAAGATTAATGGTGAGTGAGTGAGTGAGTGAGTGAACCTGCACCTCCACACACTCTCTCTCTCTCTCAGTGGTCGAGTCGTATTATACCCACACCTCACACTGAAAATGGGCCCCGTAGATCTAAGGACTTGCTATGGACAACTTTACCGACACTGTACTCGATCGCTTTTATTCCCCCATCTGTAAAGTTAGTTATATACCATTTCACAGCTAGTGGGTGTACTCGGGGTAACTCAAGCATTAACCAGTGACCCCTTAGGACGGGAGATGAGCATTGTATCCACCTGGCCGCGACTTCCCTCTTATCCTTAATGAAAACAAAATTAAATTGTGTTTGTTTAATTATCTTTATGCATTATATCTGAAGTTTAATGTAGAAGTTAGAACAATTTTAAAAGACTAGTTTGGTTTTCCTCCATATGTTAACAGTCAGTAATTTGTATTCCTATACTTGTGGTTTTATATCAAACTTATTTATTTATATAGAAAGGATACCAACTTACGTGTATATCTCACTGCGTCGCCAAGTTGTTAACCTTCACTCTCCCAGATATGGTGTGATTATGCTGGCGATGACTTGATTAACTTGACTCTAACAAAACGATGTAGACACAATACCCAGCCTTAACAGTGCTAGCTTGACCCTATAGCTACTGTGTGCCAAGACCCAGGATCTGCTAGTAGTGATGATGATGATGATGATGATGATGATGATGATGATGATGATGATACTCAAGATAATAATATAATGGATCAGTGGGGCAGACTAGTGTTTGTATCATAACAATAGCCATCATGTATAAACTCGTCAGTGTTTGGTGTGGGGAGAGAATGTGTTGTGTTCGGAATATGGTCGAAGCTAATGTACTCTGCCCTACGTGTCTTAGCTTTAACGTTCCTCAGGTTACATTAATGGCGTGGAGGAGGAGGAGAGGGATGTGTGGTGGGATCTGTAGTGGTGGTAATCAGCCTGAGAATAACAGTGGATCTGATAGGCTTGACGGGCCACCAATAAGGACACTGCAGATACACACACAAGAAGGTAAACACAATCGGCACTGTACTCGATCACCTTCACTTCTCCAACTGTATATTTAGGTGCCTATTTACACCCGGGTGACTTGTCATCGAACCAACGGCACTGACGACAAGAGGCTGGATCTTTCCACTCAGTCACCGCACTTCTCTACCAGTGGTGACCTTAGCAACAGAGTGAATTATTCGGTCAGTAGGTCAGGTCACGGGGTTGGGTCCTCGTGTAGAATTTATGGTTCAATATCTGTGTGGATCTGTTGGCTCTCATGGGTGTATCTGATTTATTGTTATTATTATTATTATTATTATTATTATTATTATTATTATTATTATTATTATTATTATTATTATTATTATTATTGTCATTATTGTTATTGTTGTTGTTATTATTGACATTATTATTATTATTATTATTATTATTATTATTATTATTATTATTATTATTATTATTATTGTTGTTGTTGTTGTTATTGACATTATTATTTTTTTTATTACATTAAAAAATAGTAAAAAATAGATATATCCTGCAGGTAGAACAGACTAATGGTATAGGGACAGGTGACTTGAGATGTGTTAAGGTAGATAATTAAGAAACGAAGGGATAAACTAAACTGGTAGCCAATATTACTGTATAAACTAAAATGTATAATAAATGTAGTAGTTTATTACTTACATGCATAATGAATAATAATAATATACTAGTCTAGGGTACATGAAGTAAAAAGTTATTGTAATTGTCAACAGAACAACACGATTTACATATAGTTGTAAAAATATTGTATAATGTAAAAAATATATTAATACCAATTTTGTTTACATGAAATATTTCTTATAGAGATATATTTAATGTGAAGAATTAAGCAACTATACTGTGTAATATACTTGTTATTGAACTGACATGTTTTTAGATTAAGTTGATACAGAAGGTTATTTATACATAATTGTACAGTGATATTTATGTTGTAAGCACACACACACACACACACACACACACACACACACACACACACACACACACACACACACACACACACACACACTGCCTTACAGATGTTCGTGGTGATAGCGTGTCTGTCTGTCTGTGTATTACACCAACAACATTGTCTTCTTCACTCGTGGTGTAATAAAGACAGACAGTCACGCTATCACCACGAACATCTGTAAAGACGTGTGTGTGTGTGTGTGTGTGTGTGTGTGTGTGTGTGTGTGTGTGTGTGTGTGTGTGTGTGTGTGTTTTCTGGGACACCCTGTATTAAGAAACTCTAAGAATATTCGTCAATATCATATGAGAAGACTGTATGATTGGAAGTTTAAAATCAGTCGTCATCATCATCATCATCATCATCATCATCATCATCATCATCATCGTCATCATCCCTCCATCGTTTCTCTCTCTTCTTGATGAACCAATTTGCATGATCCGCCGTGTTTTTGTTTTTCGACAAGGACAACTTTCATCATCTGGTCCTTCGTCAACAGGCAGACACAGGTATGACCCTCCTGCCACGACCCTCTTGCTTCGACCCTCTTGCTTCGACCCTCTTGCTTCGACCCTCCTGCCACGACCCTCCTGCTTCGACCCTCTTGCTTCGACCCTCTTGCTTCGACCCTCTTGCTTCGACCCTCCTGCTTCGACCCTCCTGCTTCGACCCTCTTGCTTCGACCCTCCTACCTCCACCCTCATTCATCGCCCTTGTATCTCGTGATGACGTGATTCTCGAGCAACACTGTCGCCGAGTTGTGTAGTTGGCCAGATGACTAATGATAGCCTGGAGTGGTGTGACTGTATTGTGAGGACGAGACTTGGAGAGGGAGGGGAAGGTGAGGCAAGGGGAAAGGGAAGTGAGGCAGGGAGAGAGGGAGGTGATGGGGAGGTGAGGCAGGAAAAGAAAGCAGGGAGGAAGTAAGTGGGGAAGTGGTGGGGGACTGGAGGAAGGGAGGGAGGAGAAGTAGAGTCAGGGAAATGAAAAGAGAGAGAGAGAGAGAGAGAGAGAGAGAGAGAGAGAGAGAGAGAGCAGCATGACGTGGGTGTTGTTAAGGTGAGCATGGGAGGATCTCGTTTTTCTGTTTTTGTTTTCATAATAATGTGTTGGTCTGAAGGACAATGCTATAGACACAGTGGCCAATATTGATACTAACCTTGTCGAGCACACCATGGATAAGGAATAGGCCTATGTATGTACCTTTGTGTGATATGAGATAGATAACCGTCCATAGGTGTGTGAGGACAGGGAGCTCCATAGTCGAGAAGAATGGTGAATGCAGGAGGTGAATGATGACAAAGTTTAGCTATAGGGAACTTCGCGTGCACAGAGTATGGGTAGGATTAATTTTGTTAGGACTATGGTTGAAAAAATGGGGCTAATTGGATTTAATTGACATAGGCCTATTGACCATGGAGGTAAAAAAAAAAGGTACAAACAGTCTTTTATGAGGAGGTACGGAGGTAATGGTTGTTAATGAGGGTAATTAGTTTGAAAGAGTACTTTGTGTAACAGCGGTAGAGTGGCACTTCACGAGAGGGCGGACGTGACTCTAGTAAAGGGTAAGTCATTGTGCAGAGGAAAAGTCTGGTTGAAACACAGAGAGAAAAATCTTATGTTGTGAATATTGTTAAGAGATGACTATTATTATTTTAAGACCATGGATAGTGACATTAGTGGCTGGTATAAGAGTGTTGTTATGAAGTGATGGTCGGTATTAATTTTTTTTCTGGGGGAGACGAGAACAAAAAGTATTGCAGTGACTTTGTGATAATGTTATTTAAGTCTCACTGTGTTATGGACTTATAATCTGTGTTAAAGGTTGTATTAAGACGATCTGCTGAGAGACCTGACTGGGTATGGGTATTAGACTGTTTGGGTAAACTTTCGTGCATGACTGTATCACCAACAGAGGAGATGTTTACTGCTGGGTGAACTGGTGTGTGGGTTAATGATATAAAGCAAGAAGAAGGTATAGATCCTAGGAGTTGAAACTTGAGCCATTAGGTAAAGCACTGACAGCAAAGGTATTCAGGAGGTGTGAACTATCCTCAAATGTATGGATCAGTTAGTTAGATATTAAAGAAGAAAAAATGTATGAAATCTAAGAATCAGGGAGAGTAAAAAAATAAGTTTGGTAAAGATAACCTGATGCTGAACCTTGTTAAAAATTTCTTTGAAGCGTGAAGAGCAACGAGACAAGATTCCCCGAAGGTTTTGTGTCTTAAAGAGAGCAACCAGGTGTGTGTGTTGGGACGGCTGCAGGGATAACCGTATTGTGTGTCAAGGGTCTGAGTTGGTGGTGCTCTTAATTAAAGGTGTTTTGAGGAGTTCTTTGTTTGTGACTGATTATCTAGTTTAATTGATGAAGGTGGGAGCTCTTGGTAACAACTGTTTAACCCTTTGAGGACGATGAGTTAACCCTTTGAGGGCGATGAGTTAACCCTTCAGGGACTCAGGGGGTTAAGGGAGAGAATATCTCACCCTTTTTGGGAGGAGGGGGGGGTGATGGGATAGACATTGGTTAGTTTCCAAAGTGAGGGGATAGTTGTTGGGGAAGAAAGGGAGGGAGACTGAACAGTGTAGCCACAGAAACAAGTTCAATTCTACTTTTTTTGAGGATGAGAAAGTAAGATATGGCCGAGGGTCTTTGTTTAGGTCTGGGCTGGAGAGAGAGAGAGAGAGAGAGCGAGAGAGAGAGCAGAGGACACCAGGAGGGTCTTTAAATGGGACGAGGGGTGAATTTGGAGCAGGTACTGGAGGGAGGGAGGGGGGCGACATTGTTGCCAAGGTCAGAGGTGGAAGGTTGGGCTGACAGAAAGTTAATACTTGATTGGTTGTGGTAACAGTTGTGAGGGTTAGGATGGATGGGAGGTGGTATGGTTGGGTTTGATAAATTGCACATAATGGTGAATACAGTTGTGGGTGGTGTACGGATGATCTTTGGGGGTATCAAGCAGTTCACATGAGCGTAGGGCCATCACGTGGTTGTCGGTGTTTGTGCAGGTGAACGTGAGAGCATCACCTGGGTGTTAGTTCAATGTGGGTGATGTACAGGTGAGCGTGGGAGCATCACGTGGGTGGGAGACCTACAGGAGGCACTGAGGCAGCACAAGCCAAAGACGCTGAGGGAGGCCGTGTGTGGCGGCGTGTGGCAGCTCAACCCCCAGACCAACGTGGGCTCCTCACTCTCTACCCCAGTTGTCATACTGTTGTTAGCCAAGCAAGGCGTACGGGCGAGCTCCCTCCGTCGCCTTCACCCGAGTGTGGTGCGCTCCAGCTCATCCCGCGAGGATTAGTTATGGTGGATTTATAAAGAGCATTACCAGGTTACCGTGGTCTCCGTGCACACACTAGAAGCTCCTGCTGTGTCGTCTTAGGTACAGCAAGTTACTCTGCTGAAAAACTTAATCTGAAAGAATATCGCTGGTGGTGATAGGGATTTTGTGGTGGTCGTGTAAATTAAAAATCGGCATCATCCCGTTCAACGTGTGTCCAGCAGGCACCTGCACCATGGGTAGCTACGGCATGCTCATCAACACCCCAGGTGAGTCTTCCATATGTGCTGTACAGGTAGTTAGGGATCCGTTATTGGCCTTTATACATTATCGTATTGTTACCGTCATATTTTTAACTACAACGTATATTTCTCTTACAAAGAATGACAGAATATGTATTTGTACTATAAATTTTGTACCAAGACGACTACTGTATGGGTGTTTGATGAAGATTTGTGTATATTAGTTTAGGATAACCGAACTGTACGACACATGAGGGTAATATTATGATTTACGCTGCCTCTCACACGATGAATATGGGGTGCACAGTAAACTAGCTACTGTTTGTGGCCAAAAAATCTGATTTGGAATTGTTATTTTAGTGGTGAAGGAGAAGGTGTGATTGTGATCAAGTTACCTGTTATTAATGGCTGTTCAGGACGTAGATGGTGGCGTATGGTGACGCTGTTGGTAGTGTTGTGACGCTGTAGGTAGTGTTGTGACTGTTGATATGGTTGTGAAGCTGTAGGTAGTGCTGTGACGCTGTAGGTAGTGTTGTGACGCTGTAGGTAGTGTGTGACGCTGTAGGTAGTGCTGTGACGCTGTAGGTAGTGTTGTGACGCTGTAGGTAGTGTTGTGACGCTGTAGGTAGTGTGTGACGCTGTAGGTAGTGCGTGACGCTGTAGGTAGTGTTGTGACGCTAGTACGGTAGGTAGTGCTGTGACGCTGTAGGTAGTGCTGTGACGCTGTAGTGCTGTGACGCTGCTGACGCTGTAGGTAGTGTTGTGACGCTGTAGGTAGTGTTGTGACGCTGTAGGTAGTGCTGTGACGCTGTAGGTAGTGTTGTGACGCTGTAGGTAGTGCTGTGACGCTGTAGGTAGTGTTGTGACGCTGTAGGTAGTGTTGTGACGCTGGGATTAGTATGTGGGCGGGGAAGCATATGTTGATTATTGTGATGATGGGTGAGTGAATGGGTGGGTAGACGAGTGGGTGAGTGAGTGAATGGGTGGGTAGACGAGTGTGTGAGTGGGTGAAGGAGTGAATGGGTGAGTGAGTGACTTGAGTGGTGGGCGGAGTGGGTGGAGGAGGGGGAGTGGGTGGAGTTGACTCTATGACACAAACTTTCAACAATATGTCAAACAAGCTGAGTCCCGACACTAATCACGGTACTACAGTCTCTACTAGCCAGCGACGCACAAGTTCAGGACCATGTTTAGGGCTTGTGAACTGTGGGGCTGCCTCAGTTTTAGGGCTTGTTAACTGTGGGGCTGCCTCAGTTTTGAGGTCTTGTAAACTGTGGGGCTGCCTCAGTTTTGGGGGGGCTTGTTAACTGTGGGGCTGCCCCTCAGCGGGGGGTCTTGTTAACTGTAGGGCTGCCACAGTTTGGGGTCTTACACTGTGGGGCTGCCTCAGTTTTAGGGCTTGTTAACTGTGGGCTGCCACAGTTTTGGGGTCTTGTTAACTGTGGGGTTGCCTCTAGTTTTGGGGTCTTGTTAACTGTGGGGCTGCCTCAGTTTTTAGGCTTGTTAACTGTGGGCTGCCTCAGTTTTTGGGCTTGTTAGCTGTGGGGCTGCCTCAGTTTCAGGGTTTGTTAATTGTGGGGCTGCCACAGTTTTAGGGGCTTGTTAACTGTGGGGGCTGCCTCAGTTTAGGGCTTGTGAACTGTGGGGCTGCCTCAGTTTTAGGGCTTGTTAACTGTGGGGCTGCCTCAGTTTTGGGGTCTTGTAAACTGTGGGGCTGCCTCAGTTTTGGTCCCTCCTTCCCCCCAAGAAAACTAATGGTTCAAAGCGTGTAAAGTATTTGCAATTCAATCGACTGAATTTCTTGTTAGTCAGCGTTCAACTAAGGCCCTATACTCGGTCACTTCTTCCTCTTAGTTGTCAGGAAACGTAAAGTGGGGGCGGGGTGTGGAGACAGCATTTGTAACCGGCGGGCCCCTCAATTTATATGTTAAAACACTTCCCAACCCAACCCGACCTGACCTGACCTAGCCTAACCTAACCACAATGATAGTACAGTAACATCTCTCATGCCATTAGGGATAACCGGCCTTCAAACTGGCTCCTCAATTATTTAGTACCTTAAAAAACAGAGTCCTATTTACCACCTACCACAGTGTCGTCATTCAAGGGCTGGTTCATGAAGCGGCGGCGTGGATGGTGTGTCAATAAAGCCTCATTTTGGTGAGTTGTGTTTACATGGTGATGCTGCAGTAAACAGGTCGGTATTTACGTGGATTAGGTGATGGTGTCAACACTTGCCTGCTGGGTGTGTTGGTGGAGGAAGAGGAGGGTCATGCTACTGGCCCTCACCCCTGGCCCTCACCACTGGCCCCTCACCACAGGTCCCTCACCCCTGGTCCCTCACCCCTGGCCCCTCACCACAGGTCCCTCACCACAGGTCCCTCACCACAGGTCCCTCACACAGGCCCACACCCCAGGCCCCTCACCACAGGTCCCTCACCCCTGGCCTCACCCCTGGCCCTCACCACAGGCTCACCAGGTCCCTCACCCCGGGCCCTCACCACAGGCTCTCACCCCTGGCCCCTCACCCCTGGCCCCTCACCACAGGCCCTCACCCCTACTCATGATGATACTCTTTGATGAACACAACTACACGACTAATTGCTGTTGGGGTCATTGGTAGCGGTGGTGGTCGGGTGTGTTGTGTTGTTGCTCTTCTCGCCGCTGGGGTATTTGTGGGTGTATGACCAGAGCTTGATACTGTGTTGAGACTGGTGGCTATCTTAGGTTGTGGGTGTGTACGTAGTTATGGGTGTTGTGGGTGTCTGTACGTGGTTATAAGTACTGAGTGTTGTGGGTGTGTGTACGTGGTTATAAGTACTGAGTGTTGTGGGTGTGTGTACGTGGTTATAAGTACTGAGTGTTGTGGGTGTGTACGTGGTTATAAGTACTGGGTGTTGTGGGGGTGTGTGTACGTGGTTATAAGTACTGAGTGTTGTGGGTGTCTGTACGTGGTTATAAGTACTGAGTGTTGTGGGTGTCTGTACGTGGTTATAAGTACTGAGTGTTGTGGGTGTGTGTACGTGGTTATAAGTACTGAGTGTTGTGGATGTGTGTACGTGGTTATAAGTACTGAGTGTTGTGGGTGTGTGTACGTGGTTATAAGTACTGAGTGTTGTGGGTGTGTGTACGTGGTTATAAGTACTGAGTGTTGTGGGTGTGTGTATGTACGTCAGTGATACACAAACCGCTGGCTGTCCGTTTGATATGTATATGTACTATGTATATGTGTTTGTTTGTTTGTTTGTTTGTTTGTTTAAGTATTTTTCCTTTTGTGGGAATTCGCATACATATGTTATTTTTTCTCGCTGCTGAATAGAATGTTGGTTGCTGTGAAGTCATGCTCGGTACAGTATAAACTTTTCTCGGAGTCGTGTGGAACTCTGCTCTCTCTCTCTCTCTCTCTCTCTCTCTCTCTCTCTCTCTCTCTCTCTCTCTTGTATATGCGTGTGAGTTTGTTGATGTATATAATTCCTAGGCTTCAGAATGATCCATCTTTCATCTTTCTCATCTATATCTCTGCCTCCTTTATTCCTCACTCCATCCTCTTTACTTCCATGTTTCTCTGTTCTTTATTACTTGTGTCCTGGCATGAAGGAACCAGAGCAGTGGTAAGGCTCAAGACGAACTACATATTGGATGGGAAGGCAGACCAGCGTGGCTTACCAAGTAGGGCCTATGCTCTTATGTCTGTGCCGCGAGGAAATGAACACTGTTGGGATGACTGTGCAAGGCTAATAGTGTGATTCCTATTAAGTTGTAGCATAGATTCATAGATTTTTGTTGGGTTACCTGAAGTTTAGACACCCCCATTCATTTTACCTGAAGATTATACACCTTATCTAATCTCCAGGTGATATTTAATTTTGTATCGTTCTCGTGTTTTTGTTCAGGTTGATTTTTTTTTGTTTTGTTTTTGAAAGTTAATTAAAAAGTTGAGTCTTGTATATGTAAATCAACTAGAAAATGGTTTTGTTGGTTATATGAAATTGGTATGAACACAGTCCTGTATATTCACGCACGTCAGAAGTTCATGGCGGCCTCCTAATGCTCTCTGAATATATTTTTTTTACCTTTAAAATCTTTAATAACAAGTAAATAAACATGGCGATAGTATGCTGTAATGTAGAATAAAGCAGTAGTGTCTAATTTAATTTTTTATCGTGATTATAATGTCGGATCATGTGAAGATTGGGCACCCTATCTTATATCACCTGTAGATTAGACACCCCCATCTTATTTCACCTGATAACCTAACGCTACCTGGGGGGGGGGGGTTAGGTTAGGGTGGTCAAATACGTCACAATGTTTCTTGACGTACAACAGCCGGGAGGGATAGAACACTCTGGGTTTGTTGACACTTCGTGGACCTCGTGGGTGTGTCGGCCCAACACCACCAGCCTGAAGGGGTAATAGATGATATGACGACACACGAAGGAGAGTAAATAACCTGTTGGTGTAAAGGAAGACAACATAACACGGGATTAATAGAAGACATCTCACCACGGGATTAAAACACAACACGGAATTAAAAAAAAAAGATAACACGGGTCAATGTTGGTGAGATGTAAACACTGGGTGGTGATAAGAGTCGACGATTATATTAATATTTTTCTGATAATTTGTGTTTCGTAATGAAGGAATAGCGTCTACACCGATCTCAATATTAATAAAAAACAAATATTTATCTTCTAGGAATTGAAACTTTACCTAACGGTGATGAGTGACTCGACTGAGGCAATTAAGACAAGAACAATGATAACAAAACAATAATAACAATAACATCTAATAATAACAAAAACACCATTTACAATTAATAATTAAAATAATAATAACAAAAACAACAAACAAACGATAATAATAACTTGCAATATAAACACCAATTACAAATAATAAAAAAAAACACTAACAATAAAAAAATACACAATTAGCATATACCCTCTACCGCTTGACACCTGCCGATTGAAACCTTAGAATTCGTGGTACAGAAGCGTGTGTAGGTATGTGGTATTGTATTATAGTGCGTTTATTGCCATCGGGTGCGGAGAGAATTCGAGTCTTGTGTGACCAATAACATCAACAAAGTCTGAGTCATCGATGTTTGAAACCTGCTCGACCGATGTAATATAACGTCCATATGTTTATTTTTATTTTTTGATGGATATATGGTAGTTAATATGTGTCTAGATGTGAACAGTAACACGGGAGATGGACTCGGGAACACGGCCAGGATTTGGGAACACGGCCAGGACTCGGGAACACGGCCAGATATATTACGTGGTGAGGGAAGTGTGTGTATTATTGTCGCCATGTTGAGTGGTGTGGGGTGGAGAGTGGTGATCAAGATGGAGGTTGTTAGATGTGACCACCAGTGACGGCCTAACACATACACACACACACTCCGTCCATCCAGGTTAATGTTTACACAGCTTTCTTTGTCCGCGGGATTCTCTCTGTCTCCACACACAAGCGCGCGCCTCCAGGTATAAGCTGGGCCGTGGTGTACTTGTTGATCTGAGGCTTTTGGTAAAGTCAATATCCATACCTACGAGTAACTTACCCCGCCCTTCAGCCCCTGTGCGTGCGTGTGTGTGCATGCGTGCGTGGGTGTGGTGTGCATGCGTGCGTGTGGGTGAGGGGGGGGGGGTTAATGCAGAGAGCCATTATATACTGTATATCAACAAAATTGATGGCTTATGAGGTAAATGCCAATGAGATTTGATTCTTTTCGCCAATTGATTTAAGAAATTATAGTACAGTAGTGGAACACATTTTGGAGCAATAGTGGCACCTTGACGTGTTCCCTACAGACATCTGCCAAGTATATTTATAGACTATACCATATTTATGTCTTATTTTTAGAACGTAGGAAGTATTGCTTGCACAGCTTTTGCCGCAGCGAAATATTTGGTCTCCTCGTGATCCAACTTCAATTGAGTGGAGCGCTGAGGTTTTATGGAATATATTTGGGTGAACTGAAAGAGCTTTTTTTTTTTTTTGCTGGTGTGAGGGGGTTGAGTGAAGCAGCAACACTGTTTTGTCTGGGGCTGGTTATATTTACTTTGTGTTACATGACAGGTTCTCATATAACTCACACCGCTTAAACGTGTTAGAGAAACTTAAATTACCAGATAATATACAAATAATAATTAGCTCAGTCTTAGTAACACTAAATATATCTGTTTGTTGAATGATTTATGGTAAGCCAAGCCAAGCCACCCATCACCCCTTTGCCTGTATAGATCGTCTTTGTGGCTTCAACCAAAACATTTATCGAAAACTCTGTAGATGGAGAGAAATAGACATAGAAAGTTAGTATTTAATATATTCAGAGATAACACCTGTAGTCATTACTCTGATTAATTGTAGTGAGTCATGAGGTGTGTGTGTGTGTGTGTGTGTGTGTGTGTTATGAGTCACCCCGACCTGCCTGTGTCTCGAACTCTCAGACAGTGTTTCATCCCAGTTTGTTTTGTATTTATTTATTTATTTATTTATTTATATTTTATTGCGTTCTGGAAGGTTGCGATCTCAGAGGTCACCGAGATAATTAGTACTTCATAACATAGTGCAGTAAAAGTTAACAAGGAGATGAGGTATAGAGTATTTCAACCCATAGCCGACATTTATACAGTGTGTTTACAGAATCCATGGGTGTTGACGGAATTTATTAAGGAATTTACGTAGTCTAGTTCCATATATCATTACTTCTGTACAAATCTTATCAAAGTCTTGGTCGTGTTTAGTGTGGCTGGAGACTTGTAGCTGAGAATGTAAAGAAGATATCATGGACTTCCTCGTTGCTCTCTATACAGTTGTTCCGCTAGTTAAAGGAAAATATTACAGCGAAGAAGAAGAGGAATACAGAGCTGTGCAGATAATGATGTACAGTACAGAACTTTATCATGTGGAGCTTCCTTGTACGTGTGTGAAGTATTGAAGGAATTTATCACTGCCTTCGTGTTTATCTTATCGTTTAACTTTGGTGGACATGCGCTAAGATTCTCCTCATGTGATTACTTACCCATGTGTCTGTGCGTCACTCCTGAATGTAAATAAACAAAGGTGCTGTTGGGTTAGGTTTTTAAGTTCGTGTGGGATGATGGTTAATTAGGTTGGGTTGGGTTGGGTTAGGTTGCTGTAGTAATTTGTACACTTCCTTTGTCTGGTGGAGTGGGTGATGGAACAGGTGTGGGAGTACAGGTGAGTGAGGTGGGACATCATTCCCTCACCCCCCCACCTACCTATCTGTCCCCCACACCACACACCTGTACGCGCGCTAAGACAGGTGTTGGCCATCAACCCCTCCCCTTACCTCTGCGCTTTGTGACATAGTTTGCATCATACACCTGTCCGTGGTAACACCTGTTCTTCCTCCCCCCCTCTTCCTCCTCCTTCTTTTTATATTTGCTCTCTCTCTCAATTGTTCCATTTCTTCTTCCTCCTCCTCGTTCTATTTCATCCTTTTATCTCTTTCCTCCTTCTCCTCTTCCTCCTTCCTCCCACCTCCCTCCTCCTCCTCCTCCTCCTCGTTCTAAATCCTCCTCCCCCTCCCCCCTTCTCCTTGTTCTATTTCCTTCTTTTTCCCCTTCCACCTGTTCCATTTCCTCCCTCTAGCACCTTACGCATCTCACTAGGGTCAGGATTCTCACAGAGCCACAACTCAGATTACGGTAATGTGTGGTACTGGTCCACTGTAGCCGCCTCGCTCCTACAAGGTGATTAACCCTATGTTCACGATGACTTAACTCCTCAAAGTCATCAAGTCATCGTATTAAAGGGGTTAAGTCATCGTATTAAAGGGGTTAAATCGTCGTACGTAAGGGGTTAAATCGTCGTAGTTAGGGGTTAGTTAAATCGTCGTTCGTACGGGGTTACATCGTCGTAGTCAGGGGTTGAATCGTCGTAGTCAGGGGTTAAATAATCGTACTCAGTGTGATCCAAGAGGTTAGTAAGCGTATATATCAAGTGTGTACCCAGGGTGTGTGGTGGACCGCTGCGGCGTGACTGTGGGAAGGAAGGGAGTTAAAGGATGTAAGTTTTGTCTCTCATTGTCACTCACATCATGACAGCTGGGCCGCCATGACGATTCTTATGATTGGATTATGCTGTTCGATACGTGTATGAGGGAGGTAGAGGGTGAGGGAGGGAGAGAGAGGGAGGGAGTGAGGGCCAGACCAGCTGGAGGTTCCCACGGTAGCAGCACCACGCCACTATCATTTAGCCATTCATCTACGTCAGGTTTTCCTTTAGTTGGGCTGGGTGACGTGTATGGTCCAGCCAGACGCGAGCGGGATTTATTCTGTGGGCGGTATTGTCTGGGTGAGGCTGTGGGAGAGTGATATATATTTGATGTTGTGTTCGAGGCAGATGGCGGGACAGCGGCACATGTTATCCCACAACCAGAGGAAATATTAACAAGTGACGCCATCTGTTAGCATTATGTTGTAGTACAATTAATCATGCTGGTATGGATGGTCCCCCTGTATGAGTTTAATGGTGGAGGTAGATTATTGTTAACTCGGTGTGGACAGTAGGTTGTGTTCCAGCAGTGGGGAGGGGGGCAGTGGGGGGGACCAGCACCCCTCAGACTCAGTAATGGTCCCCCGTGACGTCCCCTCCAGTAGGTCTCGCCAGCCACCAGCCTCGGCGCCTGTAGGGTCACAGCTTCTCTCCTGTAGTACAATACGAGTCTGTATTCTTACTGTAACTCTCTTCCTGTTCTGTAATTACCATAAATGCTTCAATAATAAAAAAAAAATTCTTATTTTAATTGGTTTACGCATCAATACGCTATCACGGACATTTACGCATCAGCATAATGTTCGTCTTCTGATTACCACAACACGAGAGAACACATTAACTAGGCGTATCGTATTAATGAACTAGGGTGAAGGCGAGCACACAGTATATCCTTGAACATCCTCATAACTCCAGGATAAACTAATCGATACAGAGTCGATAATAATAACAATATTGATTACTACCCAACCCGTTCAAGACCTTTGGAGGATAAAGTTGCCTACCAAGCTTCAACCTAATCCCTCCGCCATTTACAGTTGATTTCGTTGATATAGAGGGCAGGCGATACGAAGGTTAACACGTGCTTGTCCTTAAACAGCTGTTGGATTCGAGTCGTGTAAGGTAGATAATTTGGGGTCCAGGTAGGCTTCGGTGGTCCTCAGGTGGTGTGGGAGAGGGAGAGATCTGAGCTGCTTCTCACGTGACCGCCCTCTTGAAGTGCACCATTATCAACACCTACACGTCCCGCTCCCCACCCCCACGCCTCTACACGTCCTCCCACGCCTCTCTACACGTCCTCCCACGCCCCCACACGTCCCTCCCACGCCTCACATGTCCTCCCACGCCTTCTACATGTCCCCCACGCCTTTCTACATGTCCTCCCACGCCTTTCTACATGTCCTCCCACGTCTTCTACATGTCCTCCCCACGCCTTTCACACGTCCTCCATCGCCTCTCTACACGTCCCCACGTTCTACCACAATCCCTGGCCCCTCCACCATCCCTCACAACACGACTACGCAGTTTTAGGGCTGCGTTTCTTGTGAAGGCGGCGGAAGCATCTTGATTTGCACCACTGCGCACCTCCGCTCTGTCTCGCTAATCTTTCTTTCTCTCACTCACCTAACTTCCTGACACAACCACACGAGGAATACCGAGACGAAGACGAGTGTATTTTTTTTACAATTTTCAAGAAATCGATTTTTTTTTACGTTTATGTAAGTTAAATTCGTGTTATTTTTTGGGTCGATTGGTCATGTATCTGGCTTCTTAGGACGGTGTGTTGGTGATGTTATGATGTATTATTACGTTTTGACAAATAACTGTAAGGTCTCTTTATATGCACGTTGTCTGTAGGTTAATGCATACTGTACACTACTCGGGGGCAACCTTGTTCATCCTAGAAATAAAACTAAGGTCTTTAAGTATGCATTTAGGGTATCACGCTAGTCGTGGCGGCCTTGTTCTTCCTAGAAATAATACTGAAGGCAGCTAAAAAAAAAACAGAATGCAATCTTTCCACGATGACAATTCTCATGACTTTTCAGGTAATCCTCAAGGTCACCTACATGACTTTGGCAAATCCGGTTGGCTTAGTTCACGAATGCATCAAATAATAAAGAATAAAAAGAATAAAAGTCATTTAATAAATAATTATAAATAATAATGTAAGAACTGTGTGGATTTATTTATTTATTTATTTATCACCACCTTCACCATTACCACTACCATCACCACTACAACCACCACTACAACCACCACTACAACCACCACTACCACCATTACTACCACCAGCTGTTGCCCACTCACTATACCTGTATGGAGCTCACCTGTTGTAATGACGTGAAGTATCACTAATTATACCCCTACACCTCCCTGGACTACTGTTGTGTATTGCTATCCTTCCTCACACACACACACACACACACACACACACACACACACACACACACACACACCATAATCTTTAAAACAGATGATGATGAATTTTTAAGTAGGGTCTTGTCAGGTTTTCCTGGATTGTTGTAAAATAGTAGAATTTATGTTTCGTCCTGATTGATATATTTATGTATGTTCTTTCATTAGCTCTCTTTGCTCCACCGTCTCTCAGCTGCATAAGACACGAGGCACCCAAGAAAAAAAAAATAACATTTACTCCTGGTACAAGCTGGTGCTGTTGGTTGATTGGTCTAAATGATGTTGGAGATTTTCTTCTTTGGGTCGTGTGTGTGTGTGTGTGTGTGTGTGTGTGTGTGTGTGTGTGTGTGTGTGTGTGTGTGTGTGTGTGTGTGTGTGTGTGTGTGTGTGTGTGTGTGTGTGTGTGTGTGTGTGTGTGTGTGTGTGTGTGTGTGTGTGTGTGTGTGTGTGTGTGTGTGTGTGTGTGTGTGTGTGTGTGTGTGTGTGTGTGTGTGTGTGTGTGTGTGTGTGTGTGTGTGTGTGTGTGTGTGTGTGTGTGTGTGTGTGTGTGTGTGTGTGTGTGTGTGTGTGTGTGTGTGTGTGTGTGTGTGTGTGTGTGTGTGTGTGTGTGTGTGTGTGTGTGTGTGTGTGTGTGTGTGTGTGTGTGTGTGTGTGTGTGTGTGTGTGTGTGTGTGTGTGTGTGTGTGTGTGTGTGTGTGTGTGTGTGTGTGTGTGTGTGTGTGTGTGTGTGTGTGTGTGTGTGTGTGTGTGTGTGTGTGTGTGTGTGTGTGTGTGTGTGTGTGTGTGTCCATTTATTGCATATCTTTTTAACCGAACCAGACCTGCAGTGGCTTCAGTGTTGATTGTATGTTTATATAAAATAAACGTGGAAGTTGGTATGTAAATTAGGGAGTGCGTAGGAGGAAGTATATAATCTGGTTAGCGAAGTTATAATAGACCCCAGGTTGGGAGTCTAGAGTCCTGGTCAAGTGGTCTTCAGTCCCGTTAGACCCCAGTCCAATATGGCGTCGAAATTACACTGAGACCTTATCGTTCGTAAACAGCGGGAAAAAAGAAACTTATTATCTTTAGGAATAAGGATCTTGGGTTCTAGATTCTAGCCTAGAGATCCAGTTTTGGTGATGGAATACAGAATTTGGTGAAAGAATCCAGATTTTGGTGTTTAAAGGCTGCGTGGGTGATGGGATGGGGGGCGGGGACGAAGGATGTGGTGGCTCCTCAGGAAGACAGGTGAAGGAGGCCAGGAGGAACGGGAGAGGCCCAGAGGTACAAATTGTCGTGTGGTGAAAATTTGTGCCTGGGGGAAGGTGGTGCATGGTGAGAGGGGACAGGCAGAGTGCACGACCAGGTGGTGAAGGGAGGTGGGTGATGTGACATGTGTATGTTTGTGTAATGAGGGGAACGTGTGTGTGTGTGTGTGTGTGTGTGTGTGAAGGGGAGACGTGCAGCTGTGGTGGATTTGTAACGAGGGAGGCGGAGGACGAGGGAAGCAAGCAAGCAAGCAAGCAAGCAAGCAAGCAAGCAAGCAAGCGGGAGGAGGAGGTGCTGGCGCCGCTGTGTACAGGTATAAGTTATGTGTGGTAACATAGTCAGCTAGGATGTTCTGTTTTGAGGGCCCTACACCTGACTCACACCTCACACACACATGACTCACACCTCACACACACCTGACTCACACCTCACACACACCTGACTCACACCTCACACACACACCGGTGCCTCGTCTGATGTTGAATTGATTCTGAAACAGTATTTTTAGCCAGAAAATTACACATAAAGTGAATCACATCGATATTTACGTGATTTATTTATTTATTTATTTATTGAGGTGTTGGTTAAGCTTTGAATACTAATATCATTGAGTACGTTTCCCCTATAATGTACCAGGTATTCCCTCAGGTAGGTAAAGGCATTGCGGCGTCTCGTGTTGTTTACCCTCGGAAATTTTATACTCGGTTTGTTTTGATCTTTTTTGGTACTCGTAATAAACAGAGATACTCGTGTTTGTTATTTTCTGAGAGTCAGTTAGCTTGGCCCGCAGCTGTTAAGAGGAGTTCCTGGCGTTATAGACACGAGAGCCAATTATATATGAGCCTTTGGTAATTTTGAGGCGTGACGTTAGATGTATGTTATTTAGTTTTAGATTTATATCAGTCAGGTGAACAAGACTATATTTTCGACTCTGGTGGTGGAGATGATGTTGACAATTTGAGCGTACACTAGTAGATCCGGAGAGGTAAACAAAGTGTGATGATGAAGGACGTGTTGATGTGGTGCCTCAAGGCTATCTCCTGTCCCTTCCTGTGTTTAGTATCTCTGTCTCTCTCTCTTATCTCAACTCCTTCACCGTCCTTCCCTTCTCCCAGCACCCACAATCCTCATCACCTCTGTCAAGGTTAAGAGTTTCGGGTCCTTATGTCCTTGGTTCTTCAGTCCCTACTAACTCACGAGTTCATTATCTGACTCGTTTGAGGATAATTGTAATCGCTGAAACTTGGCTGATAAGAATCTCTATTTTACCTCAGGCGATTATACCTGGATGGTGGTGGTCGGGGCCGGCTCCTGATGACTCCTGCGGGGATATAATAGAAGTTTTGGGACACTTGTGGGAGGATTTTTTTTATTCTCTGCTTCTATAAACTGCATGGTGAGATCTGTTATGCTGTACTCTGTGTTGTTAGTTATGAGAGTGAGGTGTGGAGATAGTAATGGTTCGAAGGCAGCTGTGTTCTGTGGTATTATTATTTTTGGGTGTAGATGATTGTGGGTGTTCATCATCAAGTGTTTACAGTGTAGTGATGGTGTGAGAGGAGAGAGAGGAACATCGTGTCGATATAGTGTTTCATGAAGTAAAAACTACACGCTAGATTCTGACGCTGGTTGTGTCATTTGGTATGTGTGCACTTAAGTGGAGGTTGTGGGCCCAGGAGCATACTAAGTGGGTATGTTGGTGGTTCATAAAGTAGTGGGTGGCGGATTCTCAGCCACAAGTGAGAGAGTTCCGGCACTAGCGCAGGTGGATGGTGGGCCGGGCCACGAGTCCCTTGGGCCCCTGCACGAGTTATGGCTTGGCTCGCCCTCAACTTACACCAGATATACGGGCGAGCGCTCCAGACTACCTGCAATTCCCCCACCACGCGCCGCCCAAGCCAGGCACTCGCTGGGCTGTGAGGGGGACCACATTTATCCTCCCAGTCGTTTGCTGGGTATTTGTTGGTGGCACCTTATTGTTGCAGAGGCGGGAGTGGTCACCAGTAGATTACCACAACACCGCCATATCTTACACTAATGACTTCACTTTTCCGCCACTTTCATTCTGGCTCAGCACTAGTATGGCAACACTTTACTTGATTATCTTTATGATATAACATAAAACAAAGACTATATACGTATACAGTCGTTAACATAAAGTACCACAAAGAACACTGCATTACCATAACCTTGTATTATGTTATTAGTGGGAGGGTGGTGTGTTGTGACCTCCCCTCCACACTGCCCCCTCCTCCTCCTCTTTCTGGACCTGTGGGAGGCCTGATCAGCGCACACAGCCTCACATCCTCCCTGGAGCGTTAGGCGAGCCACACGTCAGCCTCCTCGCCGTGGCACGTGATGCTCCCCGGCGCTCTCCTGCGTTATGCATCACCCACCAAGAGGGAGGCTGCTGGCACGGGTTGTAAAATACGTATAGCGACCACCGTAGACTTACCTGCCTACCTACCTACCTGCCTACCTACCTACCTGCCTCCCTCCCTCCCTCCCTCCGCCTGCCTGCCTCCCCTCCTCCACCCTGCCTGCCTCCCTCACCCTCCACCTCCTGCCTCCCCTCCTCCACCTGCCTCCTCCTGCCTCCTCCCCTGCCTGCTGCCTGCCCTCCTCCCTCCCTCCCCACCTGCATGCCTCCCTCTACCATCCACCCCTGATACGGACCCCCAGACCACCATCGTGTGTATGCAGACACTAACACGCCTGACTCGTGTATTACGGACACTAACACGCCTACTCATGCACGGACACTAACACGCCCTACTCATTACGGACACTAACACACCTGACTCATATTACGGACACTAACACGCCTACTCATATTACGCCCTACTCATGTATTACAGACACTAACGCCCTGTCATATTGCATTACAGACTTATTACGGACACTAACACGCCCTACTCATGTATTACGGACACTAACACCTGACTCATTACGGACACTAACACGCCTACTCATGTCATTACGGACACTAACACGCCCTACTCATGTATTACGGACACTAACACGCCTGACTCATATATACGGACACTAACACGCCTAACTCATGTATTACGGACACTAACACGCCCTACTCATGTACAGACACTAACACGCCCTACTGCATTACGGACACTAACACGACCCCTACTCATGTATTACGGACACTAACACGCCCTACTCATGTATTACGGACACTAACACCTGGACTATTACATGTACGGACACTAACACGCCCTACTCCTACACTAACACGCCCTACTCATGTATTACGGACACTAACACGCCCTACTCAATACGGACACTAACGCCTGACTGGCTATGTACACCCGGACATATTACGGACCTAAACGCCTGACTCTGTATTACGGACACTAACACGACTCATGTATTACGGACACTAACACACTAACACGCCTGACTCAATGCCTTCCATTGTTGTGTAAACCTAGGTGTGTGTGTGTGTGTGTGTGTGTGTGTGTGTGTGTGTGTGTGTGTGTGTGTGTGTGTGTGTGTGTGTGTGTGTGTGGTCAGACAGCCAGCGTTGCTAGGAGTGACTGACTGGCTGCGGTGCCTGACAACGCTCGTTATTGATTGGTGATGCTGGGTGGGTTAATGCCCTCCCTCACTCCCTCTCATCTTATATGGTCTTAATCCCTCTCCCTCTCCCCCTCTCATCTTACATGGTCTTAATCCCTCTCACTCACTTCCTCTCATGTTGCATTGTTTATAACTCCCCCTCACTTCCTCTCATCTTACACGAGCTTTATCCCTCTCCCTCCTCCCTCTCATCTTTCATGGTCTTAATCCCTCCCTCACTTCCTCTCATCTTACATGGTCTTAATCCCTCTCCCACTCACTCCCTCTCATCTTACATGGTCTTAATCCCTCTCCCACTCACTGCCTCTCATCTTACATGGTCTTAATCCCTCTCCCACTCACTGCCTCTCATTGCCTCTCATCTTGCAGTGTTTCTAAGCCTTCCTTTCATTCCAACTCATCTTACACACACACACACACACACACACACACACACACACGTACATATTGGTCATCGTTGTACAGTATTATCACAGATTTGTTTTACCTCGTTCATAATATATTTAGGTGAATCTCTATGTAAACATTTGTAATTATGATTCATTTCCACGTGTTAAATGAATTATAGAGTCTCGTTTGACCTCTGTTTATATTTCTACTCGTTAATCCCAGTGCCTCATTTGACCTTTGTAGTTGATGTCATATTCCTGCGCAATATTAAAGTATAGTCTCTCGTTTGACCTTTCGTAATCTACCTTCATTTACCTTCACCGTAACCAGATATTCCATTATAATTATTGTACGTATATATCTTGTTTCTTTATTAATTTATTTCATTCTTATTTTCCTATTACTTTTTGAGGACAGGTGTTTTAAAGGACAGGTGTTTTAAAGGACAGGTGTTTTAAAGGACAGGTGTTTTAAGGACAGGTGTTTTAAGGACAGGTGTTTTAAGGACAGGTGTTTTAAGGACAGGTGTTTTAAGGACAGGTGTTTTTAAGGACAGGTGTTTAATGACAGGTGTTTTAGGACAGGTGTTTTAAGGACAGGTGTTTTAAAGGACAGGTGTTTAAGGACGGTGTTTTAATGACAGGTGTTTTAAAGGACAGGTGTTTTAAAGGACAGGTGTTTTAAAGGACAGGTGTTTTAAAGGACAGGTGTTTTAGGACAGGTGGACTTAGCTCGTTGTCACCATGGAGATTAGCTTTTATTTATCCCTTGTTCGAGTTCCTGTGTGTGTGTGTGTGTGTGTGTGTGTGTGTGTGTGTGTGTGTACGTACTTCTGGGAACAGGTAGCATCCATCACTAGCATTCCTGGAACAATAGAATCATCTCTGTGTGTGTGTGTGTGTGTGTGTGTGTGTTTACAAGACCTGCCTTAGCAACAAGTCCTCAGCTTACGTGGGAGGTCTCTATGCCCTGGGACAGCCTTCCAGCCAGCCCAGCCCAGCCAGCCCAGCCCAGCCAGCCAGCCCAGCCAGCCCAGCCAGCCACCACTCTGCCTCTCACGGGCATTAGAAGAGGGAGGAGGGGCTACATCAACCCCTTCGTCTTTCTCCTTCCCCTCTTCCATCCTTTTCTCCCTCTCTAACCCCTTCTTTTCTCTCCCCTTTTCCCCTTTTTTCTCCCCCCTCTCCATCCTTCCCCTTTTCCGGCTCATTCTTTATCCTATCCCTCTCTTCCCTTCTTTATCCCCCATTCTCCCCACCAACCTCACCTCTCCTCCTTGAGCCCTCCATTGAAGAGCTGCCCGAACCCAACAATGATGCGTTTGATATGGTGGGGCTGACACACTCGTCTTTACCGGGGAATTGTGTTATATAGATCGAGGGAGAAAGATGGCAAGTCTCTCTCTCTCTCTCTCTCTCTCTCTCTCTCTCTCTCCTCTCTCTCTCTCTCTCTCTCTCTCTCTCTCTCTCTCTCTCTCTCTTTCTCTCTCTCTCTTATCTCTCTCTCTCTCTCTTATCTCTCTTATCTCTCTCTCTCTTTATCTCTCTCTCTCTTATCTCTCTCTCTCTCTCTCTCTCTCTCTCTCTCTCTTCTCTCTCTCTCTCTCTCTCTCAATTACCTCGAGATTTTGGACACGTTAATGTTTTTGTGTTGACGTCATAAAGGTGGTGTTTAATTATACTACAGGTAATCAAGGTTTGTAAAGGTAATTGGGAGTGAGTGAAAAAAATAATAATTATTATATGATTTTGAAAAGATGAAAGGCTATTTGAGGTTGTTTTGATCCTGCTAGAGTTTGTATTTTATTGTCTTTTAACGTGTAAATAGTGGATTTTTTTTTATGGGAAGGTAAACATGAAGGTGGTGGTTGGTGGTCGTTTAAACCGATAAAATCATTGATATTAGCCACAACACTTTGAGGACAGTATAGGTGCTCATTTGGGACATTTTAAAATTGTTTTGTCGGTCAATTGTAAAAAAAAAACAAGTGTTCTTAGTGTTATCGTCGCGGGAAGGTTTGTTTTGGTGATAATTAAAACACATCAGAGATTTTGTGCATTTTCTTGCTTCTCTAAAACACACTAGGTATCGGCTGCTTGAACCTTCTTCCATTGGTTATTAATACAAAGTGGTTAACGATATTGGAAGGCTATCGTACGTGGTGGTTAAAGTTAGTCCATTGCTATGTGTGTGTGTGTGTTCCGGCTCATTAACTCTTCTCCTCTAAGTCGTTAATGTTCCGATATCACAACGTTATCCTCTGCTTTACGAAGGGGGTGCTATTATATCGAAGCATTAAGACGATAAGGTTGAAATGCCGATAACAGTGGAATTCCGTCTCTCTCTCTCTCTCTCTCTCTCTCTCTCTCTCTCTCTCTACTGCTCCCCAACTCGTGAATTGATCCGATATCGTAAGTAATGTTATTCTCTGCCGGATAAATAGTCATACGTGGGAGATAGAGCCATGGTGTTGCTCTCGGGTAAGTGATATTGAAGGAACTCACTTAACGACTGACTTCCGTGAATCACTATCTTAGCCTGCAGAGTTTGTTGGCCTGTTTAGCGTGGGGAAAATAGTTGGTGGTTTGGGTACCGGGTAGAAAGTGGGAGGAGTTTATTGGTAGGGAAAAAAGGTTGAGGAGTCTTCGTAGAATTGAGGCTCATTAATATTGACCCTAACCTAACCTAACCTGACCTGACCTGACCTGACCTGACCTAACCTAACCTAACCTAACCTAACCTGATTCTCCCAAGTAGCGTTAAGGTGAAGGACAGTACTGGAGGTGACGGGTGGTGTTCATGGTGCTGGGTAGTGATGATGGTGCTGGGTAGTGGTGGTGGTGGTGGTGATGGTGCTGGGTGGTGACGGGTGATGGTGCTGGTGGAGGCCTGGACACCACTATCAGATTGACACCATCATCCCCTGGGCGAGAAGTACAATAGTAACGTTCAATAACCGCCCGAATAACATGCAAATCGGTGCCGTTCCTCGCCCTCCTCTCCACACTTGGCACTGCTCTTCCCTCCCTCCTCTCCACACTTGGCACTCCTCGCCCTCCCTCCTCTCCACACTTGGCACTGCTTGCCCTCCCTCCTCTCCACACTTGGCACTGTTCGCCTCCTCTCCACAGCACTGTTCGCCCTCCCTCCTCTCCACACTTGGCACTGCTCGTACCCTTTTCGCCACACTTGGCACTCCGGTGTTAAGGTCAGCCGTCGGAGTGTTTGTCGTGAATGCTGTGTGATTCAGGTTAGGTTACGTTAGGTTATGGTTAGGTTAGACCCGCCATGGCAGTATTTAGTGAAGCGAGGCGGTATGAAGTGGTCACCCCCACATTAGGAACACCTGAGAATTAGACACATTAGCAGCTTATTACACCTGTGGTTTGACACCCTAGCAGCATTCACCTGAGATGACACCCTAGCAGCTTATTACACCTGAGAATTTGACACCCTAGCAGCTTATTACACTGAGAATTAGACACCCTGGCTTATTTCACCTGATCATTAAACACCTTAATTTCAGTTGGGGGGTTAGTTTAGGTTAAGTTAGGTATGTGTATATCATGTTGGAATAAGTTGGGGTGTCTAATCTTCAGATATCTCTGTTAGAACCACAGTTGTCAGTTAAATGCTCGTATAGGTGCAAGTGTGTGGGCACCCTTGTTAGACTACGACACAGTTGGTGATTGTGGTGATAGTGAGGGTGATGTAGTGAGGTGATGGTGATGATAGTGAGGGTGATGGTGATGATAGTGAGGATGGTGATGATAGTGAGGTGGTGATGATGATGATGGTGAGTGGTGGTGATGGTGGGGGTGATTGTGGTGATAGTGAGGGTGATGGTGATGATGGTGGTGATGGTGGTGATAGTGAGGGTGATGGTGATGATAGTGGGGTGATGGTGGTGAGTGGGGAGTGATGGTGGTGATGGTGAGGTGATTGTGTGATGGTGAGGGTGATGGTGGATGGTGAGGTGGTGGTGATGGTGGGGATGGTGATGGTGGGGGTGATTGGTGATAGTGAGGGTGATGGTGATGAGTGAGGTGAGGTGATGGTGTGATGGTGAGGTGATGGTGGTGATGGTGGATGATGGTGGTGATGGTGAGGGTGATGGTGGTGATGGTGAGGGTGATAATGAGGTGGTGGCGATGGTGAGTGAGGTGGTGGCGATAGTGGGGGTGAGGGTGGTGGTGGGGGTGATTGTGGTGGTGATTGGGGTGGTGGCGATAGTGAAGGTGACGGTGGTGATGGTGAGGTGGGTGGTGATGGGGTGATGGTGATAGTGAAGGTAATGACGGTGGTGATGTGGTGGGGGTGGTAAGTGAGGGGTGGTGGCGATATTGGGTGGTGATAGTGAAGGTAATGACGGTGGTGATAGTGAGGGTGGTGGCGATAGTGAAGGTAATGATGGTGGTGATAGTGAGGGTGGTAAACTTGTATGACTATTGCACCTCTCTGCCCCCTCGTACCTCCATTTGGTAATATTGGTGAGGGTAGTAGTGTCCACAGCCACCACCTCCTCAACCTACTCCACACACCACCACCACCCCAGCACAACCCACCCCCACCGCCACCACCACCTACCACCCCTCCAACCACCATCACCCCATCCCCTCCACCACCCCAGCCACCACCATCACCCCAGCCACCACCCCCAGCCACCACCACCCAGCCACCACCACCCCAGCCACCTACTACCACCCCCACTACACCACTGCCACCACCTCACCACCCCAGCCATCATCACCCGTGTTAATGGCTGGCACGCCGGTCCTCACACACACATACGAGCACTCCCCGTTCACACAAGCGATACTGTCCACACAACTCAGCCTCCCTGGCCTGTGTTCACTGGGTCGGCAGGGGCGAGGGCAGGCAAGTTACACACCAGGAGAGTTTTACATTAATCTACTAGACATGACACGATGCATTCCTGTATTCTCATATTGTGTCAGGTGTCGGTAACCACCTCCTCCTCCTCCCCAAGTGTCAGTAACCCACCCTCCTCCTCCTCCTCCCCCAGTGTCGGTAACCCACCCTCCTCCTCCTCCCCCAGTGTCAGTAACCCACCCCCTCCTCCTCCCCCAGTGTCGGTAACCCACCCTCCCCTCCTTCCCCAGTGTCGGTAACCCACCCCTCCTCCTTCCCCAGTGTCGGTAACCCACCTCCTCCTCCCCCCAGTGTCAGTAACCACCTCCTCCTCCCCAGTGTCAGTACCCACCCTCCTCCTCCTCCCCAGTGTCGTAACCCACCCCCTCCTCCTCCCCAGTGTCGGTAACCCACCCTCCTCCTCCTCTCCCAGTGTCAGCCCACCCCTCCTCCTCCCTCAGCCCTCCTTTCTGAAGACTTGGGCAGTTGACTATTATGTAAATGTGTTCTCTTGGGAAACTTTATCAGTAGTCCGGCGGTGGTGGTGATGGTAGTACAGGTTGGGTCACTCCTGGGGGGAGCAGACCCTGTAAGTGCCGGGAAGATCAAGTCCTCATCACAGTTTCCCGAAGAGCTGTATCGTTTTTCAAGTTGATGGTTCGATATTTGACTTGGGGCCAGGGAGGCGGCAAGGGGCTTGTCGGGTCGGGTCGGATCCTGGGTCGGGGATCGGGTCGGATTCGGGGTAGGTCGAGTCGGATCGGGGGCGAAGTTCATCTCCGGTGATATTGCCAAGAGGAAATTCACGTGATGACCACCACAGCTATGACTTCCACTGCTCATTCAACCGTCCACTTGTATTGAGGCCACACCAAGCTCCCTACAGACTGTTGTAGTAAAGGCAGGGCGTGGTAGGATGGGTCCAGGATATAACCTAAACATCTAAACTCTTGTATCGTCCGCACCATCGTCTGAATATCCAAACTTTGACTGGTGATGTGGGTATGAACAGCAAACTTGTCATGGTGGTGGAGTGGCGTCTCTCCCTCTTGTAATAAAATATAGTTAACTCTTCACACTATTACTAATAACTCTTGTGTGTGTATTTGAATCGCTTATATAACACTTGTTTGTCTTATTGTTTATTAATGTAGTGTCTCTCCTTGTTTGGTCAGTTGGTTAGTAAACAAGTTAGTATAATGTCTGGTCTTGTTCTAACACGACGAATCAATCCTGTTAAGCCATGATCTAATCTAACCATTAGGATTGGGGACCCCATTTGAACTAGGTCAGGTTAGTGTGTTTGTGATTGGGTCATTTTAACAAGTCACGGGTCACTAAGAATCTATTTATGTCTTCATCTGCCTTTACCTGTCTATACACCTCCCGTCTCACCTGTCTACACCTTGATTTTATATCCCTCACCGTCACTCACCTGTCACATTTATAACCTCACCTCCATATCACATTTATCATCAGCCAAACTCTTGTCTTAACCAGGAGGTGAAGCTTAGGTAAGTATAGGAAGCCTCACTTGTTTTAATTTTCTTTTACTGATCTCGAGAGGCAGTTAGGTGAAGGAGGTTGTTGTGCTGTATTCATGTGTAGTGTTAGATTAATATGTACACGGTGTTAGTGTGTGTGTGTGTGTGTGTGTGTGTGTGTGTGTGTGTGTGTGTGTGTGTGTGTGTGTGTGTGTGTGTAATGATAAAGTATCGCTCCTCAGGGACTACTCACAGGGTGCCGTGTTAGTAATGGGACACCACTTAGCAGGATGTACCTGGCGGGGAATGTACTCTTGTCGTCTATTAAAGTGGAATGTCATTGTCGGTAGAATGTGGGGGGTGAAGGTTCGACTGGCTGTCACATGAGGGCGCTTCCCTTGTATAGATATCACCACCAACAGCAATGACCCAAGAAACGCCTGGTGCTATCGATTGCCTGAACTGATGATTTTTTTTCTGGAAGGACACGTATTTAGTGCTGAGTTCCTACGACTGGTATTAATGTCTCGTAATAACACCTCGTAAGTTAAGTGTATAGTTGTCGTATTACCAGCTGTTTCTTGCGTCATGTTTACCTTAATGAGTCACCCCTCTTATAATGGTCATAGTCTTACTTAATATTTATAACATGGGCCCAGTGAAGTCCCTTTAGATTGAGCCCATTAAGAGTAGGGGCCCTTTGACGACACCCTGATCTTCCCCTGTTATCACAAAGATTATCAGTATCATCATCACCTTTCATCGTTAACATCAGGTAATCATCCTCATTCTTTATCAGTCTACTAAGAACACCTGTCATTTATGCTAATTACATATATATATATTACTGTACCTGTATCTTTCATGTGTAATTACTCTTATCTACTAAAGAACCATAAAAAAACACTGTGTGTGTGTGTGTGTGTGTGTGTGTGTGTGTGTGTGTGTGTGTGTGTGTGTGTGTGTGTGTGTGTGTGTGTGTGTGTGTGTGTGTGTGTGTGTGTGTGTGTGTGTGTGTGTGTGTGTGTGTGTGTGTGTGTGTGTGTGTGTGTGTGTGTGTGTGTGTGTGTGTGTGTGTGTGTGTGTGTGTGTGTGTGTGTGTGTGTGTGTGTGTGTGTGTGTGTGTGTGTGTGTGTGTGTGTGTGTGTGTGTGTGTGTGTGTGTGTGTGTGTGTGTGTGTGTGTGTGTGTGTGTGTGTGTGTGTGTGTGTGTGTGTGTGTGTGTGTTGTGTGGTTGTGTGTGTGTGTGGTGTGTGTGTGTGTGTGTGTGTGTGTGGTGGTGTGTGTGTGTGTGTGTGTGTTGTGTTCCATATGACATTACATTAACTTGATTATGCAAATGTGAGTAAATGTGTGTCGAGGGAGGCAAAATTAACAGGCGCAGGAGTTAGTGGCTCAGTAGGAATCACTCAGTAGTTAGTGGCGTGGAGTCAGCAGATACGTGGCACAGGAGTCAGCAGTTAAGTGACGCAAGAGGCAGCAGTTAGTAGCGTAGGAGTCAGCATTTATTGGTGTACGAGTCAGCAGTTAAGTAGCACGAGAGGCAGTAGTAAGTGGCACAGGAGTCAGCAGTTAAGTGGCACGAGAGGCAGCAGTTTGTCTTGCAGGTGTCGGCCGCTCTGACACCGAGTATATTTGCTTCTAATATATGTAAATGGACACCCACCACACGGCACTGGATTCCCAAGCGTTTGCAGTTTAAAATCCACCCTCCTCCCTTACTCGACCCTTCCCTCACTGACCCCGTCCCTCCTCTGTCCCTTCCCTCACTCGTCCCCTCCTCCCTCGTCCCCTTCCCCACTCGCCCTCTCCCTCACTCGCCCCTGCCAACCTCACCCCCTTCCCCATTCGCCCCCTTCCCCACTCGTCCACTCCACCGCCCCTTCCTCACTCTCCCCTTCCCAAACTCACCCCTCCCTCGCCCCCTTCCCCCATCTGCCCCCTTCCCCTGCCCCTTCCCCACTCTGCCCCTCCTCACTCGCCCCCCTTCCCTCACTCTCCTCACCTCTGCCCTTCCTCATCTGCCCCTTCCCTCTCATCTGCCCCTCCCTCATCTGCCCCCTTCCCTCATCTCCGTCCCCTCCCTCACTGCCCCCTTCCCTCATCTGCCCCCTCCCTCATCTGCCCCTCCCTCACTCGCCCTCTCTCTTCCCCCTTCTCACTCGCCCTCCCTCACTCGTCCCCTTCCTCATTCGCCCTTCCCTCACTCGCCTTCCTCACTCTGCCCCTTCCCTCACTCGCCCCCTTCGAACTGTTTATATCCTGACTTTTTACATTGTTATTTTTGTTGTTTTTTGTTGTTTGTGAATCAATATAAAACACGAATCTAGCTGCAGGTACAAAGATGGTAACTCAAAATGGTATCCAGATCACACTAAGACTATACCATTATATAGATGAGGTCTCTTGTATATACTGTAGTTACGGGTTATAAAAAATATATATCTAAGACGCGTTAAGAATCAGGGACGTGATTGGTTAACACACAAGTTCGCTAGTTCCGGGTAAAGTTAGGTAGACCTGATTGACCTTGACTTGACCCATCCTCTCGTGGTGGCGTTCCCTGGAGACTATCCTCAACCCCCTAGCTGGTGCCTACCTGGGGTGACGTGGGGGGAAGGAGGGAGGGAACAGGGGTGAGGGAGGGAGGGAGGGAGGGAACTGGGGTGAGGGAGGGAGAGAAGTAAATGGGGATGGGAAGGGAGAGAAGTAAATGGGGGTGAGAAAAGGAAGGGAGGAGTGAGCTGGGGTGAGGAAAAGGGAGGCGGTGAGGTGAGGGAAGGTAGGGGGAGGAGTGAGATAAGGTGAGGGGAGTATATAAATATCCTGGGGATCATTGTGTGTGGGGGGCTCGGTGGTAGATGCGGTACCGTTCTTGCCTCGCAAGCGAGATGTCACGGGTTCGATTCCCGGGCCGGTGGAAGTTGTTTGGACTTACTTCCTAGCCCCCATTAGTCCCTGTTCACCTAGCAGTAAAGTAGGTACCTGGTGTAAATCGAAAATTGCGAATTCGTATTCAGGGAAAGTTGTTGGAGCTTCCAATAACTTGATGACATAAACAACTGACTCTTCAGGCTTCTACGCCCTTGACTCTTCAGGCTTCTACGCCCTTAACTCGTGAGACATAAAGGCAAGCATGAACTTCGCATGCTTCCCTGTTGGGCGCTGTAAACGCTTCTGCGCTTCACCTTACACAAGGCTGTAGGGGGGTGCCCAATAAATAAAAAAAAAAAAAAAATTGTGTGTGCGCGTGTGCGTATGTGTGCGTGTGCGCGTGTGCGTGTGTGTGCGCGTGTGCGTGCGTGCGTGTGTGTGCGTGCGTGTGTGTGTGTGTGTGTGTGTGCGCGCGCGACCTCGAGTCATTAGGGAAGGTAAGTAAGGAAGTCGAGGTAAGCTGAAAACCACCCAGGTCCTAATAGGCCCTATATCCACACCAACCTATTAAGACTGGGGTCCATTAGCACTTGGGGTCGTTAGGATAGAGGCTGATTAGGATTACGGTTCATTAGCACTTGGGGTCGTTAGGATAGAGGCTCATTAGGATTACGGTTCATTAGCACTTGGGGTCGTTAGGGCTATGGGGGGGGGAGGGAAGAGCTTCTAATCCTCATAGCTAATTTAGGACCTGTTAGAACTTTGCCCCATTTGGTGAGTTGTTGGCATAGGGGTGAGGAAGGTGGAGGAGGAGGAGGGATAGGTCCTTCAGTAGCGGGGCTTAACCTGGAAATTGACCATCACTCTCTCTCTCTCTCTCCCTCTTCCCTCTCATCTTCCCCCTCCCCTTCCCCCTCCCCTTTCCCCTCCCTTTCCCCTCCCTCTTCCATTCCGCCCCTAACATCATCATTTTTTATCTTCAAAGTTTCTGGCAGTCTACCAAAGTGTAATTTTCTTAAGGGATGTGTAATCTGTAAGTCATTGAGGCCAGAGAGAGAGAGAGACCCGTAGATGATGATGATGATATAAATTAGAAAGACAGATTGAAGGAGAGTGAAAGAGAGATTGGAGGAGAAATAAAATATGTGTGATAATAAGGAAGAGGGAGTGAGGATGGGGGAGTGGGGATGGAGGATTTTATTTAATCTCACTTAAATATAATTCTAGTTAAGTTACTACGAGTCAGTGTATGTCTAAAGCTACTACACTACCCCCCCTTCCCTTCCTCCCTCTCCCTCCCCTTCCCTCCCCACCTCCCTCTCTTCCCTCTCCACCTCTCCCCTCCCCCCCACCAAAAAGGCCGTTCCTGCTCCACCACGTCCCAAGACATCCTGTTGATGTAAACTTTCTTCAGGGTAAACTATGTGGTCGCCTCACCATAACTTGTACAAACTACCCAAAGAGCTTTGAGTAACCTTGTTTGATTAACCTAACCTAACCTAAACACGGGTCAAACAAGACAGGTTACTGGACAGGTGTGTGAGCATCTGGTGACCTCTGGTGGCTGAAGGAAGGTCATGGTGGTGGCGGTGCATGAAGTCTGAAGCCTCAAGAAGTGTGTTAGGTTTATCCGTTCCTCATCTGCTTAAGTTGTTAAAAAGGTAGGTGTGTGTGTGTGTGTGTGTGTGTGTGTGTGTGTGTGTGTAGGTGTGTGTGTGTGTGTGTGTGTGTGTGTGTGTGTGTGTGTGTGTGTGTGTGTGTGTGTGTGTGTGTGTGTGTGTGTGTGTGTGTGTGTGTGTGTGTGTGTGTGTGTGTGTGTGTGTGTGTGTGTGTGTGTGTGTGTGTGTGTGTGTGTGTGTGTGTGTGTGTGTGTGTGTGTGTGTGTGTGTGTGTGTGTGTGTGTGTGTGTGTGTGTGTGTGTGTGTGTGTGTGTGTGTGAAAGTATCTAATTTACTTAAGATACAATTTCACTCTCTTTATTTCAATTGCCACTACTGCCGTCATCCTATCCATGTAGCACAGCGTAAAGCAAGCCAGTTGGATGCCCTGACACGTCTTCAGTTGCCGCGGAAAAAATAAATTCAGCGGAGGAACCAACCTTTTGAGAGTGGAGCTGTGGGTAGTGGTGTAGGAACCGGGGGTGGGGTGGTGAAGGTGGTGGTAGGTCGTGCTGTCCAGTATTGACCCTCGTGTTACCAGGCACGGGTCTTGTCATTACTTTTACCCGAACACACTGAGCGAACGGTAGGCAGCTCACCCTCACATGGCACACCACGCGTCTTGTGATTTTCGATGTGTGTATTTTTATTGTTTTTTTTTCTCTGGTGTTACCTGAAGGTTGTAGGTGAATTGGGCACACGTCCTGATTGGCCCCAAAATCTAACCTCACGACTAACCAGACGATTAGGAATGGGGCCAAGTCGTAACGGGCTCCATTCCAACTAGATCCCAAACCTTACAACCACTTAGGATTAGGGGCCAGTTCTAATGGCCCTATTCTTAAGGGTTGGGTTAAGTTTGGTTTAGATTAAGGCCCACCGAGGACTGAAACTCACTTAACCCTGAGACTTTTTCGAAGGTGTGACCACTTTATTCAGGTGAGCAGGGGAGGGAGCGGGGTCTGTCTTCTGTACACCTTGACGTCACCTGTGCAAATGTTTACCTTGTTGTACGTTCATCCTCTTAGGTGGTCGAGTGGGTGGGTGAGTGAGTGGATGGATGGGCGAGCGTCTGGGTGCGTAGGTGGGTGAGCGTCTGGGTGGGTGGGTGAGTCAGTGATTGTCATGTCAGGACTGGTTAGGTCTTGACTTCCCCCTCACTCCTCTCTCTCCCCAGGTTAACCTCCCCCCTCCCCTCAAACACCCACATACCCCCTATCCCCTCCCCTCATCCCAAGTCTATCCCCCTACCCCCACCTCCACTTAGCAACGCCTCCTACTTCCCCTACCTTCACTCCCCCTACTTCCCCTTCCTCCTCAACATCGTCCACCTCCCCACCCCTCCCCTCCCTCAGGATCAACCCCTCTTCCATCTCCCCTCACATTACCCTCCTCTAAGTGACGGACGGTACGCCAAGGGGAAAATTGCATTATTGCCCAGTTCAGAGAAGTTCGCCTGGCGGTGGGGAAGGCGCCACGCATACCAACATCCTGAGGGGGTGGGAGGAAGAGGAGAAGGAAGAAGAAGGAATGACGGATAAAAGAGGATGGAATTTGATAGGGTAAGGAGGAAGAGGAGAAGGAATGACGGATAAAGAGGATGGAATTTGATAGGGTAAGGAGGAAGAGGAGAAGGAAGAAGAAGGAATGACGGATAAAAGAGGATGGAATTTGATAGGGTAAGGAGGAAGAGGAGAAGGAAGAAGAAGTATGAATGATGTGTGAACGAGGATGGAACTAGATGAAGGGAGGAAGGAAAGGGAAGAGAAAGGTGATAATAGTGTGTACAAAATAAACTAAATAGAGGAGATGGAAGAAGAGGAATGAGTATAAAGAGAAGACAACAGCAGCACAACTAAATGAGTAAAGAGAAGAGAAAGGATGTGGTAGAAATGATGAGTAATAATGAAGAGAGAGGAGAGGAAGGGAATAAAAGGAGGAGGAATGAGAAATAAGTAAAAGATAGGTGTGTGTGTGTGTGTGTGTGTGTGTGTGTGTGTCATCAGAATATACAACATACACCAAAGCACTATTCTCAGTAAGCCCCTCCCCCCTACACACACACACACACACACACACACACTCACTCACTCACTCAGAGGGCATTACAACACAAACTCTTAAGTGTGTCACGTAAACGATATCACTTACAGCCTCCACCACTACCAAGTTCATTCATAACACCCCATAAGACCAGACCAGGCCAGGCACCAGGGTTAGGTTAGGTTAGGTTAGGTTAATCTTCTTACACCAGCTGACCACTCCTGGGCACACCATACTTATAAAGTTGCAATGATTGTGTCTTTAGAAATAACATGTTTGGGATTCTTCTTCTTCTTTAGTTCTTCTTCTTCTTTATTCTTCTTTTTCTTTATTCTTCTTCTTCTTCTTCCTTCTTCTTTATTTTTTCTTCTTCCTTCTTTTTCTTCCTTCTTCGTCCTTCTTCCTTCTTCTTCCTTCTTGTTCTTCCTTCTTCTTCCTTTTTCGTCCTTCTCCTTCTTCTCTTTACGAATTCGTGGTCGCGTTTGTGTCCCGGGAGGTGTTGGTATGCGTGGCTCTGTGTCCCGGGAGGTGTTGGTATGCGTGGCTCTGTGTCCCGGGGGAGGTGTTGGTATGCGTGGCTCTGTGTCCAGGAGGTGTTGGTATGCGTGGCTCTGTGTCCCGGGAGGTGGTATGAGGGAGGTGCTGTGGCTGCTCTGTGTCCCGGGAGGTGTTGGTATGCGTCTGTGTCCCGGGAGGTGTTGGCTCTGTGTCCCGGGAGGTGTTGGTATGCGTGGCTCTGTGTCCAGGGAGGTGTTGGTATGCGTGGCTCTGCGGCTCACTGATCGTACTACATTTGGTAACAAAACATCATATTAATTACGCCGAATAAATACGACATTGTATTATTTCTGTTAAACTGGTTACCAAATTAAATGCCTGTCCCAATATCTATCATGTTCTTGTAATGTCTCGCACAGGTTTTTTTTTTAGATAATGTATGTTAGGTCAGGTCAGGTCAGTGCACTAGAGAATCAGTCCATAACCTGACCTCCTTTCAATCCAGGTCATAACACACTCGTCAATCTCTTATTATGCCACACACCTGTACTCCAAGCAAGTGCCCTTTAGTTAAAACTTCACCACCATCATCACCATCATCATCACCATCATCATCATCATTATCATCACCATCACCACCACCACCACCACCATCATCATCATCATCATCATCATCATCATCACCATCATCATCATCATCATTGGAACTTTACACTTCTCCTCAATAGAACTTCCTCTGTCGTTTCACATGTCTCCATTCTCTTACAACTTAGAGATCTTCAAGTGAGGGAAGTTTCCTCACCTCTTCATACACGAGTAGGTGAGGTGTTTTGTCTGTCTGTCTGTCTGTCTGTCTGTCTGTCTAATCCATGTTGTGGTATTTGCTTATGAACCTGTGATTCTTAGATATCACACACACACACACACACACACACACACACACACACACACACACACACACACACATTGTTTGGTCTATAGATGATGCACTGTTTTAGGTTAGGTTAGGTTCTGTCGTAATCTGGTGCAGGGGAACTTGAGGTATTTTCGGTGTCCGTGTGGGAGGTTGAGAGGTGGAGGCCAGTAATATTATAGTCTGAGGTAGGTGGTGGTGATGTAGGTGGCAGTGGTGCTGGTGATCAGAGTGGTGGTGGTGGTTGTGGTGGTGGGGGGGACAAGTGTTTTACCATTCAAGGGGTTCACACAGGTACCGGCAAACTCTGACTCATCGCTACACATACAAACATACACACACGCAAAGGGTAATAACTGGTCACTGATTGCTGTTTGTATGTTTTAGGATACTTGTTTAATGCCCTTTGTGTATGTGTGTGTGTGTGTGTGTGTGTGTGTGTGTGTGAGGGAGAGAGAGAGAGAGAGGTTCATGCATTTGTGAGTGTGGAGTGACCTTGTTAGGTAGTGTGTGTGACTAGAACCCTCCCTACCAGTGTTAGTATTGGTGATAGTGGTAGTTGTGGGTGGTGGTGGTAGTAGTAGATAGTGGTGGGGTTGGGTGGGTGACAGTGGTGGTGATAGCGAGAGTATTGTGTACCTTACTAAAACACATTGCAACGGTGCAGACAACTTTAGCAACAAACAATACCAATGACAGCAACACCCAATAACCTACACTAATAACAAATAACAACTATAATAACCAAGAACAACCAGTGGCAAAAAACAACAGCAGCAGCAATAACAAACAACAACAACATGGTCACATAACGTTAACAAAGTGTAGTCTATTTCCGGAAGAACTTGACCAATCGATTACATTTGACTTGAATGTAATTGTACTTCACTTTTAGGTACACACGCGATACATTACGTACAGGAGTAACTCAGTGCACACCTGTACAGTAGAAGTGTAACAGGTGGTGATGACAGGGCTGTGTGTGTGTGTATCAGTAGCAGGTGTGTGTGTGTGTTGATCTGTAGGCCACATGTGTCAGGAAACAGGTGTATGATGATTTGTAAGTGGAACCTGTGTATGGATAAGGAAAGTTGGGTATATGAGGGAGGTTAAGGGTTAGGGAGAGTAGGAGTGATGGAAAGGGGGCAGGGAGGGTATGAAGGGGTAGGGGAGTATTGGTGATTGGGGGGTAGCCAGCAATGTCTCCCCCCTCCCCCTTCCCTCCAGGTCCAGAACATGGGCTATTATCGCTGCTGTTGATCACGGTTATAATAAATAAATTCTTCCGTCATTGTGGTGAGTGTGGCTGCCGTTATGAGGCCAGACAACCCTGCCCCCCCTCTTCCCCCTCACCCACTAGCTCCTTCAATCTGCTGATGTTGACCGGGTGTGAAGAGGGGCGGAATGAGGTTTAGGAACTGGGAGGGGAGAGATGGGGGGTAGGGAGGAGGTAGGACATGGATGAAGGGGGGTAGGGAGGAGGCAGGACATGGATAAAGGGGAGGAGGTAGGACGTGAGGGGGAGGACGTCAGGGCCTGCAGGGTCTTCATGGTGGTCCAGGCCACTAGGGGAGGAGACGTCCGCGGCTCACAGAAAAACGACTATTGATTTCCTGTGGTGTGAGAACCTGGCGTTGTTTTGTGTCGTGATTTGACCAACATTTCCTCACAGTTTGATGACCTACCTGAAGATTAGCACCTTCGTCAGTCTCTAGCCATGGTTGTTGTTGTTGTTGTCTGTCAATAAGTTGATGGAGCTAAACAGGTCAAATATTTTAGTGTGTGTGTGTGTGTGTGTGTGTGTGTGTGTGTGTGTGTGTGTGGATTCTAAATATAACAGTGATTTCAGCTTCCAGAAATGTGTGATAATAACCTTACATAATAAATCCCTCGCGTGAGTCTGTCTGTCTATCTATCATTATGTATCAGATTTCATTTTTTTTAAACAACAAAGAACTAACAGTGACCAATGCTAAATATCATGGGATCAAAACAAGTGATATAAATATTACTATACGCACGAGTAACTGTGAAAAGCTCCGTTCACCTGGAGAGTTAATGAGGTGTAGCTACCTGTCAGTACCACACCTGACACCGCCACTACCTCACATTGACTGTGTTATTGTGATCAAGACATTCCACAGGAGTCGCCAATTGAGCAACTTTATCCTCAGGGATTTCTATTGGCATATTACAAGGATTTAATTTAAGTTCACCTGTCCGTACACCTGTAATTACCTCCTCCTCCTCCCCCTCACCTAAGATTTTTGGGCAGAATTAAGCAAACACTCGTGCCTAGAACAGAGAAAATTGTTACGTTTTGTGGATGTTTCCTGAGATTACCTGATTACGTTGTGGACCTTCACTAATTTATTTATTTATCGTTTTTATATTTATTTTTCCCCTGGTATTAAATAGTGAGATTTTGCGACCTGTGTATAGGGACAGTCTTGTAGATAACATAAACTGTAAATAAATGACTATATAACAAACCTAACCTAACCCAACCCAACCTAACCCAACACAACATACCTATAGGAGAATATTTTTAAAAGGTTAATATCACCGCCTTCTTCTCTTGTGGGATATTTACACCTTCGCTTCTCTCAGGGCAAGCACTCGTAAACACACAAAATAGATAAACATTCAGGGAAAACGCGTAATGGTTATGGAAATGGAATGGTAATGGTAGCGAGGAGAGTTCCATGGAGGGGGGTAAAAAAGTTAATCAGGAATCCGGGAATTTTGTACCTGAACCTTTCCTGGAGTTAAAATTAGATGCATTTGGCCACTGGGTGTTTACATGGAAATTGGTACTACTCTATTTGCATACTTCCTCTTGTCTCCAGATACTCGTGAATTGCTTTACCCCGGGGACAGGAGGAGCTATATATATATATATGGTAACTCTAAATACCTCGTTAAATATGACTGGTGACTCTAAATACCTCGTTAGATATATGAAGGTGTGTGTGTGTGTGTAGGCAAGGACGATGATGGTGACAGCAGTGACGACGGCCAACCTGGAGCCTATACAGTAGTGCCTCGCTTGTTGACGCTGGGTCGTATATTACCGCCCATACACACCGTAATCTGCCCATTGACACGGAGGAGCCACACGTAATCCAGGAGACTTGGGTAACGATTACCTCGATGAATAACAATGTTGGGAGATGAATGTTTGCTATATGGGGAGGGGAGGGGGGGGGTGAGGGAGTGAGTTGGGGAAAGATGGGAGAGATCTGGGATAGGGGGGAGGGAAGGAAGGAGAAACTAGGATTAGGGAGCAGGGACAAAAAAAATCAGGGATGAGGGGGGGAGGGGTCTAGACTATAGCCTTTGTTTACACACATCACACACACACACACACCATCATCTTCAGTATTAATGGCTAAAAAGACAACACAAATAAAAAACATGGTTAGAGGCGCCTTCTTGGGGGCAGCGTGAAGGGAGATTTATGGGGCCGCTGATAAGGAAGGTTAAGCGGAAGAATACGTAAGGAGGCGCCACGATTTATAGAAGGGTCTGCTGCCGGGATATAGGGTTCTTGAATTTAATGTTGGTGGTTGGCAGCGTTGTGGAGAAGGGTAATAGTGTGTGTGTGTGTGTGTGTGTGTGTGTGTGTGTGTGTGTGTGTGTGTGTGTGTGTGAAGGATACTTAGAAGGAGATGGCCTGGTACTCATTGGGGTTATAAAGAACAAGTTTTAGTCTTACTAGGTTAGTTTAGGTTAGGTTAGGTCCTGTTAGAATTAGGGTCCATATTATGTGTCACTAAGTTATGGTTGAGCTAGTCCAGTCAGGGTAGTCCAGCCTGTGTGATGTTGACCTCTGTGTGTTCTCGTTAACCGTGGTCACCAACATAATATACTGTTTTACTCACCTGTATGTCATGTTCATATCCACACCCGACTGGCCACCTGTCTCCAAGTGAAATCACGAACAAGGGAAGTATAATATCTATTTTTACACACAGTATCCGCTTCAGTAATTAATTAAGGAGGTGGAGGGCGGGGGGGAGGTGAGGTTTGACCATTCCCTCTCTCTTTGTCGGAAATTTTCGCGAGTTTCAACATTTTTTGGTGTCGTGTTTTCTCTTTTCACTTTAAGCATTCTACATCATTTATTTAGAAAGTTTACAACATCTCAGAAAAAAATCTCAAATTGATGTTTCTGAGTAAAATATTACCACCGTGGAAAATGTTTAGATAATTACTACGACTGGATTATTGAAAGGCATGACTAACAGGTATACAGGGAGTAAGTTAGCCATCAGGTGGATATCAACAAAATATCTCCATCTTGCCTTTTTAGTTTCTCAGATTGATGCCTATCGACACTTTCTCTCGGTAAGACAATACTACACATTTCTAAAACCTGTCTTGGTGTGTTTTAGGGGGAGAGGTGGTGACGGGGCAGCGGTGGGGTGGTGGTGAGGGGTAGAAGTGGCGACGGGGAGGGGAGAGTGTCAATCTAGTGGCCCAGGGTTTGAGGTGAGGTACTGTCTCTAAGGGGGGGGGTGTTACAGGTGACTTGACAGATAGGTTCCCCATTCCTAATTAGTCCTTAGTCTAACCTATCCTATTATTGAGGCTCAGTGCTATTAGGTAAGGTTGGAGTCTACTTGGATTAGGGGCCCAGACTCTAGTGATTTATGTTAGGTAAGGTTGAGGTCTACTAGAATTGGGGCCCACCTGTAAGTGATTTATTTATGTTCGGTAAGGTTGGGGCCTACTAGAATTGGGACCTAGACTCGAGTGATTATGTCAGGTAAGGTTGGGGCCCACTAGGATTAGGGCCCCATTTGACCCGACTCCGGTGACGAGATGGGGCGTGAGATCAGAGGAACCCGACATTAGTGTTGTGTATTGGTTGTGTCAGGGGCTGAGTGTTCGTCCATTTACGTGAGGCGCTTACACACATACTGACGATACGTGGAAGAGATATCAGACTCGGAATACTTACTGGTCAAATGGGCCGCCCAGTTCTAACCTAATACTAACCTACCCTAACCTAACCTAACCTAACCTAACCTGACCTGACCTAACACTAATCTAACCTAGCCTAACACTAACCTAACCTAGCCTATGAGTCCTGGAGAATGTAGCTCCCCTGTAGTGACTGACTGACACTCGTAAGGGGAGAGAGTGAGAGGCAAGGGGATTACGGCAGCAATGTGGGTCAGCTGACAGGTATGTTAAATTGGGGGGCACTGCTCCTTCCTTCCTTCCTTCCTTCCTTCCTTCCTTCCTTCCTTCCTTCCTTCCTTCCTTCCTTCCTTTCCCTTCTTTCCTTCCCTCCTTTCATCCATCCCTTCCTCCATTCCTCCTTCACTCCATTCCTTTCTTCGCTCCATTCCTTCCTTCCTTCCTTCTTCCTTCCTTCCTTCCTTCAGACAAGAGACAGAGAGACGGACAAAGAAGGACAAAGAGAGAAAATGAATGCAGTTAGTGAAAATAAACGGAAATAAAGAAATACAAAAGAAAATGCGAGAGTTTAAGATGAATAATAATAATAATAATAACAATGAAAGAGAGAGAGAGAGACTAAAAATTAAGAAAGTTTAAAAGTCAAGAATTTGTTTTTATTTTATACTTTTATTTATTGATGTAATTATTTATTATTATTTTTATTTGTTTGGTCTTGTTTATATATATTATTTATCATTTGTGTTTATTTTTGTACATCCTCCATTCCTCCCTCATCCTCCACTCCTCCCTCATCCTCCACTCCTCCCTCATCCTCCACTCCTCCCTCATCCTCCACTCCTCCCTCATCCTCCACTCCTCCCTCATCCTCCACTCCTCCCTCATCCTCCACTCCTCCCTCATCCTCCACTCCTCCCTCATCCTCCCTCCGCTCCTCCCTCATCCTCCACTCCTCCCTCATCCTCCACTGCTCCCTCATCCTCCACTCCTCCACTCCTCCCTCATCCTCCACTCCTCCCTCCTCCTCCCCCCCCCTTCATCCTCCTCCTCCTCCTGCCAGAGACGCTAGACATGAGTGTTTTATGTGGGAGGAACCGCAGCTGGCCATTAACACATTAAAGAGCACACACACACACACACACACACACACACACACACACACCAAGGCTATTATATACATATTTTCCTGTCTTCAGTACCCAGCATGAAGGAGGCGCTGCAGAAGAACAGCAACAAAGATACGGAGGCTTTTTTTGAGGTTTTGATTTGGGAGGAGTGAGTTGTGGCCTTACTCGACTCGGGGATCACCTGGAGATTCTTACCTTTCTTACTAGTTTATTTTTTTACCTGGTGATTTCAATACCCTATCGATGTCTTCGTGGGGTTAGGTTAGGTTATGATAGGTAAGGTTAGGTTAGGTTAAGGTTAGGTTAAGGTAAGGTTAGGTTAAAGTTTTGTACGAGGGCCTCTCACATGTTTCCCGGTTAAGTAGGGGTGAGTGAAGACATTTGGCACTGGTTAAGGTTAGGTTAGGTTATGATAGGTTAGGTTAGGTTATGATAGGTTAGGTTAAAGTTTTGTACAAGGACCTCTCACATGTTTGGCTATGGTTAAGGTTATGATAGGTAAGGTTAGGTTAGGTTAAAGTTTTGTACAAGGACCTCTCACATGTTTGGCTGTGGTTAAGGTTATGATAGGTTAGGTTAGGTTAGGTTAAAGTTTTGTACAAGGACCTCTCACATGGTTCCCGGTTAAGTAGGGGTGAGTGAAGACATTTGGCACTGGTTAAGGTTAGGTTAGGTTATGATAGGTTAGGTTAAAGTTTTGTACAAGGACCTCTCACATGTTTGGCTGTGGTTAAGGTTATGATAGGTAAGGTTAGGTTAGGTTAAAGTTTTGTACAAGGACCTCTCACATGTTTGGCTGTGGTTAAGGTTATGATAGGTTAGGTTAAGGTTAGGTTAGGTTAAAGTTTTGTACAAGGACCTCTCACATGGTTCCCGGTTAAGTAGGGGTGAGTGAAGACATTTGGCTGTGGTTAAGGTTATGATAGGTAAGGTTAGGTTAGGTTAAAGTTTTGTACAAGGACCTCTCACATGTTTGGCTGTGGTTAAGGTTATGATAGGTTAGGTTAAGGTTAGGTTAGGTTAAAGTTTTGTACGAGGACCTCTCACATGGTTCCCGGTTAAGTAGGGGTGAGTGAAGACATTTGGCTGTGGTTAAGGTTCTCAGATTTACCTCACGCAGGGTTGGGTTTGTTTATTTTGTAGACCATCTCCACTAATCACTCTGGATCACCTGAAGATTAGTGCCGTTGGGTCGACGTTAGATTACTGTTGGTTAGGTTAAGTTAGCATTAAGTTAGGTTATATGGTTTGCTTTAGGGTGTCTAATATTCAGGTGAAATAAACTAATGTGTCTAATCATCAAGTGATCCGTCTCCTTGTACAGCTCACACACTCACACGTCCGCTATCAATGTCGTGTGAGTCGTGTGAGTCACCTCGGTGGGGTCTCGTCCTCCTGTAGGTATTGGGAAAAAATAAGGTACGGATCGTTAGGTATTTGAACCATTATTTTTATGGTTGTCTGGTGAGAGGGTGGTGGTGGATGAGAGGGTGACAGTGGTAGGTGGTGGTGGATGAGAGGGTGGTGGTGAGGTAGTGGTGGACGAGAGGGTGGTGGTGAGGTGGTGGTGGATGAGAGGGTGGTGGTGGATGAGAGGGTGACAGTGGTAGGTGGTGGTGGATGAGAGGGTGGTGGTGAGGTAGTGGTGGACGAGAGGGTGGTGGTGAGGTGGTGGTGGATGAGAGGGTGGTGGTGGTGGATGAGAGGGTAGTCGTAGTGGTGGATGAGAGGGTTGTAGTGGTGGATGAGAGGGTGATAGAGCAGCAGGTCGTATGTATGGCAGATGGACACCACTCGTAATTGACCATAACCAAACACCCTCTAACCATAAGGGAGTAGGGGCCCATTAGGACTGGGGGCCCATTAGGACTCTGCCGCAATCCCGCTCGTTGGGTTAGGTTGAGTTGGTGCCAATTAGGAGTGGCAATTATATGTCCTGCAACCACACGAGGTGACCGACTGTCTGTGTGTGTGGTGCAACCCGGCGCTCGTATACCTTCTTTCATTCTTTCTTTCTTTTTGTTTTGTCTTTCTTTCTTTTTTTCCTTCTTTCTTTCTTTCTTTTTTCCTTCTTTCCTTCTTTCTTTCTGTCTCTCTTTCTTTTCTTTCTTTTTTCCTTCTTTCTTTCTTTCTTTCTTTCTTTCTGTTTTCTTCTTCTTCTTCTTCTTCTTAACCACATGACGAATTCTCATTGCCTTGTTATTGTTGGCGTCTCCACTGCTGTCAGGCGCCTTCCTTGTCTCCCTCTTATAATACTGTATTGCACACTTACCATTATATCAGTTCATTATATATATTTTTAAAAGAGTTATTGTATTCTATATCAGTTTTTACACTTTAGTTTATTTCAGTTTTATGATTTTTTTTTAAAGACTATTTTTTTTTTGGTAGAAGACGAATCCGTAAAAAAAAATGTAATTAATTATATGTGGAGGAATTTAGGTGATGATTCCAGTGTTATCATTCCCCCTCGTGTTGGTTATGTTGTGAAGGTGACCCAACAACTATGCACTCACAGCAAAGCACTCTTATCCACGATATAAACACCGGTTGGGTTCCTTGAGGCACTTATTTGGCTTGTCCTCTCTCTCTCCCTCCCTCCTTCCTTCCTTCCTTCCTTCCTTCCTTCCTTCCTTCCTTCCTTCCTTCCTTCCTTCCTTCCTTCCTTCTCTCCCTCATTCTCCCTTCCTGCCCAAGTTCTGTGTTTGCTTTCACTGGCTGAGTTGAGGTGATGGCGCTCACCAGCCGTCTCACTCCCACACTGCCACCAGAGAGGGGAGCTTCTTTGGCCACTACCCCTTAACCTCTTGCCACTACCCCTTAACCTCTTGCCACTGCCCCATAACTTCTCGCCACTGCCCCATAACTTCTCGCCACTACCCCTTAACTCCTCGCCACTACCCCTTAACTCCTCGCCACTACCCCTTAACTCCTCGCCACTACCCCTTAACTCCTCGCCACTACCCCTTAACTCCTCGCCACTACCCCTTAACCCCGCCACTACCCTTAACTCCTCGCCACTACCCCTTAACCCCTTGCCACTACCCTTTATCTCCTCGCCGCTACCCCTCCCTTTATCCCCCTGGTCTTATTGCGACTTCATCCTTTCCCTTTGGACACTTACCGTGACGACCCTCCCTTCCCTTTGACGACCCCCTTCCCTCTTTTCATTCCCCCTCCACCTTAACCACCCCTCCCTCTGAAGTGGATCACCCTTTTCTACGCCTTCTGCCCCCCTTTTTACAACACCCACACCCACCCACCACGGCCCATGCACGCTTGACCAACTCTTCCTCTTAAATATTGTGTGGGTGACTCATTCGTCTTCCTCCCTCCCTCCCTCCCAGGTGCCAGCATGGTGGAGGGTGCGTCGAGAGGTTGTGATAGTTGGTCGAGATTTATTCCACCAGTTTAGACAGTAATTGAGGTGCCTACAGTAGTGTGTGTGTGTGGTCAGGAGTGAGGGGTGGCAGTAATACAGTACATTAGTTAAGGGAGATTAAAATACAATGTAATACAGTAATACATCATATATTTTCTTTATTCTCGGGCTTTGTTTTTTGAGGACACTACAGGAGGACAGTTATGTATAATACAGTAATACGATTTAACTCCATTATATATAGAGTAGGTGAGGTAATTGGTACACTATGGGACATCAATCAGTTGTGACGAGGTAGCGTGTAGCGGCTGTGTGGCGGTGGCAGAGTAGGCACAGCACTCACCTTCTGTCCTGAGGGTCACCGATTCGATCCCAAGGCATTTCTAATTTACGCAACTGTGACTGGGTACCAAACTTTACCACCTGATGAGACTCCCATTGAGATAAAACTATTAACATTACAAGTACTCTGCAAATGTTGACAGATTACAGTATGGTAGCTCCCACCAGTACAGTATACAGTAGTTACAGTGGCCTCCTAATCACTTGTGGGATGCTTGATGGTGGCAGTGTGTTGGTGGAAGGGTATGAGTGTGTATAAGAATTTGTGTACGTGTGTCTGTATGTCTGTTTTTTTTGCCTGGTGTGGTGTAGGGTGGCATGGTGTGGTGTAGGTTGGCCTGGTGTGGTGTAGGCTGGCCTGGTGTGGTGTAGGCTGGTTTGGTGTGGTGTAGGCTGGCCTGGTGTGGTGTTGGGTGGCCTGGTGTGGCGTAGGCTGGTCTGGTGTGGTGTAGGCTGGCTTGGTGTGGTGTAGGTTGGCCTGGTGTGGTGTAGGCTGGCGTGGTGTGGGCTGGCCTGTGGTGTGTGGTGTTGGGTGGCCCTGGTGTGGTGTGGCTGGTTTGGTGTGGTGTAGGCTGGCTTGGTGTGTGTGGGTTGGCACTGGTGTGGTGTGTAGAGTTGGCCCCTAGTGTGGTGTGGTGTGGGTGGCCTGGTGTGAAGCTGGTATGGTGTGGTGTAGGCTGGTGTGTGGGGTGTGGGGTTGGCCTGGTGTGGTGCAGGTTGGCCTGGTGTGGTGTGGGGTTGGCCTGGTGTGGGTGTAGGCAGCCTGGGTGTGGCGTGGGGTGGCCTGGTGTGGTGTGGGTTGGCCTGGTGTGGTGTGGGCTGGCCTGGTGTGGCGTAGGCTGGCCTGGTGTGTGTAGGTGGCTGGTGTGGTGTAGAGCTGGCCTGGTGTGGCGTGGTGGCTGGTGTGGTCGTCGAGTGGGGATTAGGGCAGCAGATATTAAAGGGGGGAGAACAATGGCATTGCATTTTTCGTGAGGGAGGGAGGGAGAGGGAGAGATCATGAGGGAGAAAGGGAGAGTGTCTGGATGTCCCGAGCGGCGGAGACACGAGAAGACTCAGGGTGATAATGATTAGACTGGAGGAGGAGGAAGAGGAGAAGGAGGGGCGAGGAGAGAGGGAAGAGGATAATAGGGTGTGTAAGTGGAGGGAGGGAGGGAGGGTGGACCCCCAGGAGTGACGGAGGGCACTTGAGAGAGTGACAAGTGACGAGAGTGTGTTGGTGTGTGAAAAGCCACTGGGGCACTCAACGAGCACTCTGGCGGGAAGGAAGGAGTGAAGGAATCGTGGGGGTAAAGAGCAGGAAGAAGAACAGGAGGAGGGAGGAAATGGTGAATGGAAAGAGAAAGAGGATAATGGAGGAAGAAAAAAGAGGAGTAGAAGGAATAAGATGATGATGGTGGCGGCATTAGGGAGGGTGATGACCAGTGGTGGTAAAAACAACAGTCTGTCTTGGCCTCGTTTACCCTGAGGTTGTCTGTTCTGTGCCAGGGATCACGGTGCTCCTCAAAAGTGTCGCTCTGTCTTCTGCTAATATTCCCTTCTCTAAATAGTGAGTCTCATCCTTGTCCAATAGAGTCACACTGGTCACACAGGTCTGCCACTCTCCCTCCCTCTCTGTGACTCATATCTGATTCGTAGGGGTGGCGAGGAGGTGAGGTTAGGCGGAGGGGTGACGAGGAGGTGAGGTTAGGCGGAGAGGGGTGAGGTTAGGCGAGGGGTGGCGAAGAGGTGAGTGGGGGCGGAGGGGGTATGGAAGGATTTGTGAAGGGGAGGGTAAAAGGAGAAAGGAAGGAACGGATGCGCAATGTTGTGAAGAAGCGATTTGTGAAGGGGAGGGTAAAAGGAGAAAGGAAGGAACGGATGCGCAATGTTGTGAAGTGATAGTAAGAGGGAGGGAGAGGGGAAGTGATTGCCTGAGGGTGTGGTTCTTACCCTTCTGCGTTTCTGACTGTGTTATCGACGCCCTTCCACGTGTATCTTACCGCTCGTGTGTGTGTGTGTGTGTGTGTGTCAGTCATTATCCTACTTGTCAGTCACTTTAGCTTAGGTAGGATTTGCTGTAACAAACGACACCATTTAATTAACTACCCAGGCTTTTGTCAGTGGCGGGAAGGGTTGAGTAACTCGTGGGCGGAGGGGAGGAGGGAGAGTGTGGGCGGGAAGAGTGAGTGAGGGAGGGGCGTCCGGGAAGAGTGTAGGAGGGAGGGAGTGAGGGAGCAGTACAGATCGGGGAAAGTATGAAGGGTGACGAAAGATATGATAGGATGACACCGCCCTCCTCCCTTACGGTATTGTTATAACGTGTTGAGACAGTGACAGGACGTGTTAAGACAGTGACGGGGCGTGTTGAGACAGTGAAGTGACAGGACGTGTTAAGACAGTGACGGGGCGTGTTGAGACAGTGACAGGACGTGTTAAAGACAGTGACAGGACGTGTTGAGACAGTGACGGGACGTGTTGAGACAGTGACGGGGCGTGTTGAGACAGTGACAGGACGTGTTGGGGAACAGTGACGGGCGATGTTGAAGACAGTGACAGGACGTGTTAAGACAGTGACAGGGCGTGTTGAGACGGTGACCGGGCGTGTTGAGACAGTGACGGGGCGTGTTGGAGACAGTGACGGGACGTGTTGAGACAGTGAGCAGGACGTGTTGAGACAGTGACGGGACGTGTTGAGACAGTGACAGGACGTGTTGGAGACAGTGACGGGACGTGTTGAGACAGTGACAGGACGTGTTGTTGAGACAGTGACAGGACGTGTTGAGACAGTGACGGGACGTGTTAAGACAGTGAGCAGGGCGTGTTGGAGACAGTGACGGGACGTGTTGAACGGTGACAGGACGTGTTAGGAGTGACGGGGCGTGTTGAGACAGTGACGGGGCGTGTTGAGACAGTGACAGGGGCGTGTTTGGAGACAGTGATGGGGCGTGTTGGAGACAGTGACGGGGCGTGTTGAGACAGTGACGGGGCGTGTTGAGACAGTGACGGGATGTTGAACAGTGACGGGACGTGTTGAGACAGTGACAGGTATGTGGAACAGTATTGACAGGACGTGTTGAGACAATGACGGGACGTGTTGAGACAGTGACGGGAGCGTGTTGAGACGGTGACGGGACGTGTTGGAGACAGTGACGGGGCGTGTTGGGGAACAGTGACAGGACGTGTTGAGACAGTGACGGGACGTGTTGGGGCAGTGACGGGGCGTGTTGAGTGAGGGTGACGAGATACATATGCACATACAATCAAGTGAAGGGGGGAGAGGAGGAAGGGTGGGTGGGGGAAGAGAGGAGTAGTGAGTGGGGGTGGGAGGTGGGGAGGGGCGGCTGGGGTGGAATATGAAGAGCTGGAGAGGGAGGAAGAGGTGTAACATGTTCGGAGAGAGAGAGTATTAGTATTCATTACCAGTACCCGATGTTGGAATTATTAAAGCCAGTTATCTCTCTCTCTCTCTCTCAACAGTGTAACCTTTCGACCCGGCCATAGTGTTGACAAAACAGAGGACTGCACTTGACCTTTATATCCCACTAAGTTATTTCACCACTAACCATATATATCTATTAACTCCGTGTAATATAAATACACAAATGATAAAAGAAAATAGATAAACAAATTGATAGAATAACTTAATGTGTAGTGATTATAATATATATGAACTGGAATATTGGGAAGATAATCTGGAAGGTTTAAAATAGCAATGGATTGTAAATTAATGAGTGGAATTGCCCTTAATAATAATAATAATAATAAATAGTTAAAAGAGTTTGCTAGTCAAGGGTGTGGATAGTGTTCAGTGCTCTGGAATATCTAGTTTTTGACCATGGCTCTCCCCCTCCTCCCCCTCCCCTCCCCTCTCCCTTCTCCCTACTCCCCTCCTCCTTCTCCCCCCTCCCCCCCCGTCAACACTGAGGGTGGGGGTCCCTTTAACCACATCATATTTAAGGTGAAGTTGAGTGAGGTGGTAATGGTGATGTGTGTGTGTGTATGTGTGTGTGTGTCCTCAGTGAATACATCCTGTCGCAGCTGTGATGATGACGAGGAGAACTCCAGGGTGGTGGGGGAGGCTGATTCATAGAGGGGGGCTGAGGAGGAGAAGGCCCTTGGGGGTGCAGGAAGAGAAAGAGGGGTGAGGAGGTAGGAAGGGTGATGTGGGGGGTGATAACGTGCAAGATGAATCTCTCTCTCTCTCTCTCTCATCTCTCTCTCTCTCTCTCTCTCTCTCTCTCTCTCTCTCTCTCTCTCTCTCTCTCTCTCTTTCTCTCCAACAATACACTTATACAGAGTAACATTTTTTTTCTTCATGGTGTTCAGTGTAGTGTTATCCAGCCCAGCAAGAACAAGAACACGAGAACACTTAATACACGTCAAGTATAAATACAGAGTTCAAAGCACTTTAGTCCTTGAACTTGACGATAAGACACAATGACAAAGAAAAAATCACTTGATATAGCTTGTTGTGTACTTGTTGTGTACGTGTCTGTGTCTGTACGTGTCTGTGTGTGTGTGTGGGTGAGGGGGGAGGGGGTCGTCCGTTGCTGTACCGGAACTCCGTAATTTGCCGCGATTCGCAAATTCCTCGGGAAGTAATTTACTGTCGGAGTGTCTGGCTGACCATTCCACTCCTTCCTTCTTTGTCTCGTGGATCACCTTACTGGGGGGGAGGGGGGCTCTTTCTCATGTCTCACCTTGTCTCACTTCTTACCTACTTCCTCCTCCCCCACCTCTCTCTCTCTCTCTCTCTCTCTCTCTCTCTCTCTCTCACCTCATCACACTCCTCTTGTCTCTCTCCTCGATTCTCCCTCACCGCCATCGTCTCTCACCATTAGAACTGGGGCCTATATGAACTGGAACCCGATTTTCTTGGTTAAATTGGGGCCTATTAGAACTAGGCCCCACATGACCATTAGAGCTAGACCCCAACTCTGATATTTAGGTTAGGTTGTGTTGAGCTGGATTAGCTTGGGTTAAACTAGGTTAGGTTAAGTTAGGCTAGGTTGGATTAAGTTGTTAGGTTGCATTTAGTTAGATTAGGGCCCATTAGAACTGTGGGGCCCATTTAACCTGTCATTTTTAATCCTTCCCTCCCAGCTGGTGTAATAGGAACAGGGCTTTTCACTGGGCTACTCTTGCTGATTCCCGGACTACGAAGGCTATTACTGGTGGCTGGAGACGGTAAAGCCAGATAAGAATACCTCCTGAGAGTGTTGGCTGGCTTGGGAGAGGAGGTGGTGGTGGAGACAAATCTCGGATTCTCAGAGATTGATATTTTTCCTTACCTTTTAACTGTAGATAAATATATTTCAAGAATAACTATACTGTGGTCTTAAGTGTTAATAAATAAAGAATATATATAACTACGGCCATTGACGTATAATGTATGAAATATATCCCAAGTCATATATATTAAGAATTACAATATTGTGACTAAATCCACTAGAATATATTTCAAGCTAAACTAATATATTTCAAGAAAAAAATATGGCTCTAATTACTAATAACATTAATAAGACGTGAGTTAAGTTACCTTTGCCCCCGGTAGTGTGAGGTGAGGCCATGCAGGTATGCGCGTGTGGAGGATTGTGGCACGTGAGGGCATGATAGGTGTGCACATGTGAAGGATTGTGGCATTTGAGGGCATGACAGGTGTGCGCATGTGAAGGATTGTGGCACGTGAGGGCATGACAGGTGTGCACATGTGAAGGATTGTGGCATTTGAGAGCATGACAGGTGTACACGAGCTCTGTCTGGCACTCTAACCCAACGTGTGCATCGCTGGCTGGGTATTGTGGCACCTGATCTTAATCTTGGGACGGCTGAAATTTCCAGGTGATTCGTGTACCCGAACCAAGTGTGATGTAGGGAGATATGTTGTGGAGAATAATAATAATACGAATAATAATAATAATAATACAAGTAAATAATACGAATAATAATAATAATAATAATAATAATAATAATAATAATAATAATAATACAAGTAGTAATAATACGAATAATAATAATTCCATCCAGAAATACATTTATGGTATACAAATATAAAGGAACATCATAAATATTATACATTTTACATGGTAAGTTTATTATGTGCATTAATAATTCAACCAAACTGCATATTTTATACAGTGTTTCGTGCAGGCTTGTGACGTGTTCAAGGAAAGATAATAATGCTGTTCAGACACACGGGGGCAGGGTTATACGTCTGTCTGTCTCAGTTTTTACATGTCTGTCTTGGTGTCTTAAGAGAGTGAGAAACACCCTCCCTCACTAGGTCATTGTTACCTGGTCACTCTTGTTAGGTCATTATGTTAACTGGTCACTCTTGTTAGGTCGTTATGTTACCTAATGGATATAAAATGCACAGTAAATATTTTAACTCCTTTACCCTGAGGAATATATCATAAAACTCCCCCCCCCCCTAACACCGACTGTAAGCTTGTCTGAATCCTAACGTTGGATCACCTGAAGATTAGACACCCTAGTTTATTTCACCTGAAGATTGGACACCCAAGTTTATATCACCTGATGATTGAACACCCTAGCTTGTATCACCTTCTGTTGAAATAAGCTGGAATGTCTAATCTTCAGGTGAACTAAACTTGGGTGTTCAATCTTCAGGTGAACTAAACTTGGGTGTTCAATCTTCAGGTAAAATAAACTAGGGTGTCTAATTGTCAAGTGATACTCAATATTATTCCATTCAAATTTCTATGACTTTATCTTCAAGTAAATAGTCTCTTAACTCTTAACACACACACACACACACACACACACACACACACACACACACACACCTGAATGAATGGGAAGCCTTGCATGAATATCAATGATCTCAAGGTTCTGGCGCAGTAAACGTCTAAATTATGTAGGAATCTCTTTGTGTAGTTGAGAGAGAGAGAGAGAGAGAGAGAGAGAGAGAGAGAGAGAGAGAGAGCATGAATGAGGATCTCGCATGTCCACCACCATTACCACCACTACCACAACCACCACAACCACCACTACCACCACCACCCACGTTTTCATATATAGTTCTTCTAATTCTCTCTCTCTTTCTTCCTTCCTTCAATTCAATGGTTTCAATCCCCCCTTTCCTTCCTCCATCTCCTTCCTTCCTTCCTTCCCCCTTTCCTTCCTCCATTTCCTTCCTTCCTTCCTTCCCCCTTTCCTTCCTCCATTTCCTTCCTTCCTCCCCCCTTTCCTTCCTTCAGATTATTTTTTCTTAAAGCATCATCTTCTTACTGTTATATCAAGTCTAATCTTGTTATGGGTCTATTATTGCTATTGATGACGCTATTTGTCCGGCTATTTTGGAGTTATTAAAGCCTATGTAATCCATACGTGTATTTAAAGCATTTATTATTAGTAAATATATTTGTGATGTTTATTTTAGTTATCAAGTTAATTTTCGTGTTATGGAGAAGTTTTTTTTAATGTTAAATATAATTGCTTATATTTATAACTCTTGGTATTTTTTTTATTATAATGAAAGTTCGATTAAACGGACTATGGAGAGGAATGTTCGTTATACCGAGTGTTCGTTAGATGTGATACCCCCATTATAACGGATAATATGGAAAGAGAAGTCCGTTATACCGAGGGTCTGTTATATGGAGGTTTTACTGTTTTTGTTTTTTGTACAATATTTAATTCTTCTTTTTATTGTTATTTTAATATTCAGTTTGATTTACCTCACTGTCCTCCTCCCCTCCCCCCTCCTCCCCCTCCACTCCTCCTCCTCCCCTCCTCCCCCCCTCCTCCCCTCCTCCCCCTCCTCCCCACCTCCCTCCTCCCCACTCCTCCCCACTCCTCCCCCCACAACAGCAACTCTGCCATTGATAAATTTTCTCGCCTTTTTCCTCTCAAACTTTTTAATGAACTTTGGTTGTGGGGAATTGGTGTGAGGTTTTGTTGCTCAGATGGCGCGCGCGCGCGCGCGCGTGTGTGTGTGTGTGTGTGTGTGTGTGTGTGTGTGTGTGTGTGTGTGCCCTGTTTCAGTTTTGTAGATGTTGCGGTGGCAGAGCTGTTAGGATACTCACCTCTCGTCCTAAGGGGAGTTGGTTTGATCCCATGGTATATACAGTTTGTGAAGTAAAGACGGTCTAGTGTATTGTTGGTAACCCTCTCTCACTTGACGCACCTCAGGTTTTGTATTACAGTATGTTGTATTCTCACTCTTAACAGGTAATCACAGGTGTAGGATCCCACAATATGGTATTTAGAGTCTTAGTTGTTATTTACATGATTGACCTTTTCTGATGCTTTTACCGCAGGTGGAGTATAAACGGTTATTAGTGAAAGATATATACATGTTGTAGAGAGTGAGGTTGGTGTACTATGTGAAGTTCTTAGGAAGAGTCTAACCTAACCCAACCTAACCTAACCCAACCTAACCTAACCCAATCTAACCTAACCCAACCTAACTCAACCCAATCTAACCTAACCCAACCTAACCTAACCCAATCTAACCTAACCCAATCTAACCTAACCCAATCTAACCTAACCCAACCTAACCTAACCCAATCTAACTCAACCCAATCTAACTCAACCCAATCTAACCTAACCCAATCTAACCTAACCCAATCTAACCTAACCCAACCTAACTCAACCCAATCTAACTCAACCAAATCTAACTCAACCCAATCTAACCTAACCTAGCCTAACCTAACCCAACCCAATCTATCCTAACCTAACCTAACCTAACCCATTACCCCTTTACTGTATCCCAACACCACTGTAACAATACCACACAATACCACTACACTACCTCCCACTGCACTGCCTTCCACCATCTTTTTTTATATACAGTCCCTAAGGCAACATGTATACGTTTCTCTTGGTCGTTTACACACACACTGAAATAACCAGAGTATCGGATCACAGTTCGGTACAGCTATTTCCCTACCCCGGTGCGAGACAAAGAATTACATAGTCGTGTTTGTGATTCGTTCATCATTCCGGAACAGATTCGTGATTCATTTTTATTTTGCCTTTTTGAGAGGGGGTTCATTTCATAACTATCAGAATCCTTCTTCGTAGTAGGTTTGTCTGTCTGTCTGTCTGTCTGTCTGTCTGTCTGTCTGTCGTGCCGTCGTCTTGCACCCTTTAGGTCTTCTCGTGTAACAAACTTTACAGAGACCATTTCACAAGGATTTTACAGTTGGCCAGCCGGTGTTTCCCCAGTGTGTGTGTGTGTGTGTGTGTGTGTGTGTGTGTGTGTGTGTGTGTGTGTGTGTGTGTGTGTGTGTGTGTGTGTGTGTGTGTGTGTGTGTGTGTGTGTGTGTGTGTGTGTGTGTGTGCGTGCTACAGGGACCTACAACCTGTATTTTCCGCAGCCAATGGTGGGATGTGTGTCTGAGGTGTGTTAGGTGCTCTTGTGTATCGACAGGGAATGTGTTGAAGGATGTTAGGGTGACTGGAATGTGCTTAAGGTTATGTAGTGTGGTGGTAAGTATGTGTAGGGTGTGTTTAGGAGGAGGATGAAAGGAATGTTGGGAATGTGCTGAGGGTGTGGTGGTTTGTGGAATGTGCTTGCAAGATGTGTAATAAGGATGTTGAAGTTGCTTGGAATCTGCTGGGAGGTAGTTAGTGTAATTTTTGGAGAGTGCAAGGATGTGTAGCGTAATGACTTGTGGAATGTGCCTGACAGTGTAAATTAGGCTCTGGGATGTGTAGGATGTGTGGTGAGGTGGGTTGGAGTGGGTGTGGTTGGTGGGGTGTGGAAGGGTGTGGCTGGTGGAATGTCGGGGAAGGAGGGGAGGTTTGTACATGAGGTCAGTAGGATGGTAAGGGAGAAGGGTGGAAGGGGGTAAGGAGGGAGGGTGGAAGAGGGTGAGGGAGGGAGGGTGGAAGGGGGGTGAGGGAAGAGGGAAGGGTGAGGTAGTGTCCTTCACTGTGGTAGAGACAGACTGTAAGCTCGCTGGACCATCTTTCAAAGGCCTCACTCCCCCCTCCTCCTACCCTAACACGTGGCTCTTGGGGGGAGGGGAGGAAAGGCAACACAAGAGAGGAGGAGAGGGAAGACATAAAGGGAAGAGGAAGAGGAAGATAGCGTGTTTTACATGTAGGAGGAAGATCAGGATAATCCCACAACAAATTGCCAAGATGATTAAAATCGCCAGTTATTTATTCATGGGTAATTGTGGAGGGTGTGTGATCCATGGTGTGTAAATAATGATAAATGGGGGAGGGAGGTCATCATTTCTTCTCGTTTTTCTTTATCAGGACGCTAGCCTTGAGGGAGAGGGGGTGGGGCTGCCTTGTGTGGGTGGGTGGGGGAGGCTACATTGAGGAAGAGGTACAGGTGGGTACAGCTAGCAGTAGGCACAGCTATGATCAGGTAGGTCTGTTTGGAGGTAATGCTAACAGGAGGGTACAGAAAGTAGAAGTTACAGCTAGTAGGGGTACAGAAAGTAGAAGTTACAGCTAGCAGGGGATGTATAGCTAGCAGGAAACACATCAAGCAGGTAGTATAACTTCATTAACTGAGTGATAGGGGTAGGGAGGGAAGGTGAAGTAGGAGGAGGAGAAGGTGTAAGCTCAGGAGACCAGGTAACTACATCATGTGTGTTACGGTCGGGTTGTTATAGCCACCCACTGTGTCGAGTACTGTGGTGTTACCCTAAAGTAGTGCCATTGTTCCCTGGAGTCAACAATACCCTGGGGTGGAAACACTCAAGAGGTGAAGAGACTTGTATTATTATTATTATTATTATTATTATTATTATTATTATTATTATTATTATTATTATTATTTAGTTGTAGTAGTAGTGGTAGGGGGCGGGGGGATAATGGTGGGAGCTTCCGGTCGCATTATCTTCCTGTTTACGTTAATAAATTGGAAGTCATTAGTTCGTATACTGTCAAGGTTGAGCTGGAAGGACACTCGGCATTACAGGAGTCACCAAGAGACCTTTTAGACGCGGCAGAACTAGTGTTTATAACATATCAAATTGGGTAACGTTCACTTTACATCCAGGACAAGATAAGCTAGGGACATTTTCAACATCATACAGTGTTTATGACATGAGAGGTTCAGATCACTCAACATGCAGAACACGATACACTGTGGACGCCTTTACAAACGTTTAAAACATGGACAACACACAAAGTGAAACCGTAGATATTCTCATGTAGTTAAACCCTTGTGTATATTTTTTACAGCATGTCTAGCGTTAACTTCACTCAACATCTCGGGTAATATCTACAAGACTGTGTGGAGATGATCACCAATACACGACCCGGTGTTTATAGGTTGTGAGGTAGAGGCTTAAGGGCACTCGACACACGGTACAAAAGCCACAAGACTCAATATGAAGGTTATCAACAATACACACCCTGTCTTGTAACGACGCGGGGTATTCAGGGTGCTTTTAAGGCCGCCATTGTGAGGCTGCTATACGGGCAGTACTTGTGGTTATTACTGTGGGGCAGCGGGTGAGTGGCCACTTGTAGCTCTGGATGAGGCACTTGTGTTAGCCTCCCTCCCGGGGAATGTGTTTCTTCCCTCCGACTATTGTTTTCCTGTTTTTAAAGGGGTGTTGCTGCTAGCTTTCTGTATATACATCAGTGTCGTGGGTATATGTACTGAGTGTACGGTATATTCTGGTATATTTTGTTCCGGGGCATGAACTAATACCCTGACTTACTGTGTACTGAGTTAACATTAGATTTTGGCTTGGTATGGTTAGGTTAGGTTAGGCTAGGTTAGGTTAGATAAGGTTAGGTTAGGTTAAGTGGTATGCTGTGATGTGAAAATTAGTCACTTTAGTTCCCACATTACAGGGTACAGTGTCAGTATCCTGTAATCTTGAATAGCTTCGAGTTTATGGTATACTGTGAGCCTCTGTATTAGAACTAATACCTTGTGGAGAGTAACTGAATTATTTGAATGTTTCCCTGAACTGTGGTATAATGATATTTTAACCCTTTGATGTCTATGTTTTAACCCTTTGATGATGTTAGTTTAACCCTTTGAGGACGGTGAATTAACCCTTTGAGGACGGTGAATTAACCCTTTGAGGACGGTGAATTAACCCTTTGAGGACGGTGAATTAACCCTTTGAAGACGATGGTTTAACCCTTTGAAGACGATGGTTTAATCCTTTAATGTCGATTGTTTAACGTTTAACCCTTTGAGGACTGTGACTTAACCCTTTGAGGAGGAGGATTTAACCCTCTAATGACAACGGTTTAACATACTGACTGTTTTATTTCCTTAAAGTCAAAAGTTTAACTCCTCAAGGCTAAAAGTTAAAACCATTGTTCTCAAAGGGGTTTATTCATCATCGTCAAAGGGTTGGGTCACCGTCCTCAGAGGGTTAAAATGCTTATAACATGCTGATTAGGGCATTACCTACCCTCGTCACTGGCTCCATAACTCGCCACAGTGACTCTGTATTAGGTACTGTGTTGTGGGGAAGTGTCATACCATCATTACACACACACACACACACACACACATACACACACACACACACACACACACTGTAATTAATGTGTTTATTGTAATATTAAACTTCATTACATTGTTTGGTACATTGTAACCTGAGATCCAATGATGTATGTAGCCAGTTCACGGGAATTATTAAGAGACAGAGTGGTGGTGTGTCGTTACCTAACATTTTCCCCTCACCTCCACCCCTCATCTACCTCACCTCCACCCCTCATCTACCTCACCCCACCCGTCCTTACCCCTCACACACCCTTACCCCCATCCTCCCTTACCCCTCACACACCCCCTTTCCCAACCTTTTTACCCCCACCCTCATACCCCCTTATCCTCCACCCCCTGCACCCTTACCCACGAGAGGAAATAAAAGTTGCTCCAGTTAATAAAAGATATTTTGCCAACTGTTTGGGAAAAGTTGTCTTAATTTTTCCCCCCAGTGAGCCAGATCTGAGGGAAGTTGATCTCGGGGACGGGGCGGCGTCGGGGCTATGTGGGGCGGGGTGGCGTCGGGGCTAGGCGGAGGTGGGGTGGGGTGACGTCGGGGCGATGGGTTCGGGGGTTAATAGTTAAAAGTACTTATTTTTTGTTTATCATTAATGTCAGGTTAGGTTACAATAGGTTAGGTTAGGTTAGAATGGGCTAAATTAGGTTAGTTTAGGTTAGGTTAGGTTAGGTTAGGTTAGGTTAGGTTAGGTTAGGTTAGGTTACATTGTACCATCATGATTGTTACAAGGCTACACAGTCCAATCCTCACCAAAAAACTCTGACATCATCATCATCACATACAGGCCCTCATACCCGTAGCTTCCTCGTGTGTGTGTGTGTGTGTGTGTGTGTGTTCAATAGCCGGTTCTGTGGGTGTCATGGCCGAGAATTGTCCTCATTGGCTATAGAACACATTCATCAGTAACACATTCATCAGTAACACAATTCATCAGTAACACAATTCCCTCACTTCCTCCCGGATATGTTACGTGTATAGGAGAGACAGATATAGATGTTTATATATCTTCTCCTATACGGGATATAGTATAGGTTGGAGTTATATATGCGGTATATGATTAAATTACGCCATACAATAAAGGTAGAGAAATTATATAACGGTAATAGATAGTTATATTAGTCCTCCTATACGATTATATAGTATAGGTAGGAAAGTAATATAACAGTAATATAGTCAATTATATCCCTCAATACGTAATAAATGATGAAATTGGAGTATTATCGTTATTAAACATTCGGTAAGGTATACGGAATAACTTTGTGAATGGCGCTCCGTACATGAAACAGGGGGTGGGGGCAGATGTATGAATGGACGGGTAAACGTATGGACAGATGTATAATATAACAGGTGTGTTGATGGTTCCTCTCCTCCTCTTTTCTTCCCCACCTCCACTTCCTCCACCTGCCCCCATCCCTACCGCCCCCACCTCCCTCTCATGCCCCCCCCACACACCCCCACACGCCCCCACCTGCTCCACACACCGCCGCCACTAACTTGATGTATCCTCATTATCTTAACTCACTCTTAACCTGATAATAAACTTTGTTCCTCGACTTGTCTATTACTGTATAACCGAGTCTTGAGTTTTTAGTGTGGAAAACTTGATCAAGAATTGGAGTCTAGATTTTCTGGTGAGAGAGAGAGAGAGAGAGAGAGAGAGAGAGAGAGAGAGAGAGAGAGAAAAGAAGCACCGGATGCTGACAGTGCTTCCGGTGGGGAAGTTCCGGGTGGTGTGTGTGGGAAGCCCTCGTCGCCAAGGTCACCTCCCATCACCGTAATGGTTTTAATTACTAATAACTCTGTACGTGGGTGAATTGATGTATATATATACTTACAAGGACACTTACAATGATGGCGGCCTTTGATCATGAGTCCATAAGAATGTTTTATGTTACTTATTACCTGAAGTGCCTTTCTGACCTGGAATGTACACCTGTTATGTGACCTCCTTTGTTCAGCTGCACGTCAAATGGACCCCAGTCCTAATAGACCCATGTCCTAATAGACTCCAGTCCTAATAGACCCCAGTCCTGTTAGACCCATGTCCTAATAGACTCCAGTTCTAATAGACCCCTAGTCCTAATAAACCCCCTGTACTAATAGTCCCCATGTCCTTACAGACCCTCTGTCCTAATATTCCCTGTCTTAATAGACCCTCTGTTTTAATAGACCCCATATCCTAATAGACCCCTGTTCTAATAGACCCCGTGTCCTAATAGACCGCCCTGTCCTAATAGACCCCATGTTCTAATAGACCCCATGTTCTAATAGAACCCCAGTCCTCATAGACCCCAGTCCTAATAGACCCCATGTCATGTTCTAGTAGGCCCCTTGTTCTATTAGACACCAGTCCTAATAGACCCCCTGTCCTAATAGATCCCGACCTAACCTAACCTTGAGTATTGGTGGTGTTGCTTTAGGACGGGGATTCACCACTACGGATTAAGAAAGTGTCTTAGGAGGAGGATTTGGGGGCCACACTACCAGTCATCGATGGTGGTGGTGGTGATGGTGATAGTGTCGCTTAGAGTGTGTGTGTGTGTGTGTGTGTGTGTGTGTGTGTGTGTGTGTGTGTGTGTGTGTCATGTGTTTTGTTTATCCTCACTTTCCTTTACTGTCAGGTTTGTGGCCATTTGCCTTTCTGTACATTTCCACAGACAGGACATTTGATCTCTCTCTCTCTCTCTCTCTCTCTCTCTCTCTCTCTCTCTCTCTCTCTCTCTCACTTTTTTGATGGAACAGTGGAAGAGCATCAACATTTAAGCACTTTTCCTCCTCCCTCCAACAGTGCTGCACAGGTTAGGTTTGGATGCTCAGCTATTGCCTAAATAAGGTTGTTTTCAGGAGAGAGCATATGTGTGTGGGGGGTATCCTGGAGTCATATTAACCTTTACTTCATTCTCCTCACCTGTATATTGTGTTCCTGCTTTACTCTTTGCTTCAGTTGCTTCACCTTACGAGCGAGAAGTTCATACACTCACCTGTCGAAAGGTTGAGAGGTCAGTATACACGGATACATCTGCCACCACCACTCACGACTCCACCCATGACTCCACCACCACCACTCACGACCCCACCCATGACTCCACCACCACCACTCACGACCCCACCCATGACTCCACCACCACTCATATCTCCACCACAAATGTCCTCCCACCAACGCACACTTCTCCACCACCCACGACCCCACCACCCACGTCTCCACAACCCACGTCCTCACCTCCCACTCCCCCACCACCCACGACCTCACCACCCACACCCCCACCAACGCCACCCATTCGCCCTCTTTCGCTAGACACACACTACTTAGCTATGTGAGTCAGGTCTTCCTAAAGCTGCTCTTGAGGTAAAAGGTTAAATTAGGTTAAGTAAGGTCAAGGTCAATCTCAATTTCGTCGCCGAATGAGGGAAGTCCACGATCATTTTAGGTTAGGTGGGGTCAGGTCAGGTTAGGTTAGGTCAGGTCAGGTTAGGTTAGTTTAATTTTTGTTTGGTTACTTTAGGTCAGATTATGTTTTTTGTTAGGTTAGATTAAGTAAAGTTTGATTAGATTGAAATATATTAGGGGGTGACCTCGTCCATCTTCCATTAAAGATGATAAGTTAATGTATAATTATGTCCACGTTACCATCCACACTCATCACCCACACTCACTAACGTTCACCACCCACACTCATCACCCACGCTCACCACCCACACTTATCACCCACACTCATCTCCCACAATCACCACCCACACTCATCACCCACACTCATCACCCGACGCTCACCACCCACACTCATCACCCACAATCACCACCCACACTCATCACCCACGCTCATCACCCACAATCACCACCCACACCCATCACCTTTATAGTGTACACTGGTATGGACCCACACGCTCTGCCTGCCGTCCTTTGAGTACACCTTATTGTTTAGCTTCTACCTGTAGGCGCCGTCTACCCCAGGTGATACGAGGAAGGTGTTTTAAAGGGTCCGTTTTTCGGTACCGACTCCTCACGTGTTGTTTTGAACCCAGTGGCATGTGGTGTGGGAGGTAGTGGTGGTGGGGGGAAGAGATGATGGTGGTAGTTGGGGGGGGTTGTGGTGGGGGGAGAGGGTGGTGGAGGTGGAGGGGGGGTGGTGGTCGTGGGGGAGGGGATGATGAAGATGCGGACTCTGTTTCCTCACGGGTTGTCAGTAAATATTGTCGTAAAGGAAGGTGAATGTAAAATACCTGATACATTAATCGGAATTGAAACTTGGTATGGAGAAATTATTATGCACTGACGCATGAATGAGTATAATAATATGAATAGGTCATTTTATTTAACCCTAAGGCGCTTTTATTAATTATTTTTAAGTACTACCCATTGATTTTAATTCCATAAGCGTCACCTCAATAAAAAATAAAAGTGTAAATAATATCGTTCGTAAATTAAAATAAATTACTTTTATAGATAAACCACTTGAGAAGGGAAAAAATAAACCTAGTATTTGCTTCTTTTCTTGAACTCTCTCTTGGGTCATAAGTTCTTGTTCTCCCTGAAGCTCTCTTTGTCTCTTAATGTATTTGTTATTGTTGTTGTTGGACTAGAGTAATTACTAACCTACTTATGTTCTTAATGACCTTAATAATTGTTGAAGCTCAGTAAGTATATTATAGCGTCAACAAAGATCTTTAAGTTGAGGGGAAGCTGTTGTGTGTAGGAAGGAATATGATGACCTAGATTGTGGAAATAGTGAAGCAAATTCTTTCTTTCTTACGGGAAAAGCTTTTATTCCTTAAATTATTGTGTATACTACATCACTTGAGGTAGAGCCAGGACAGTTAGGTACAAGTGTGTGTGTGTGTGTGTGTGTGTGTGTTTTACTCTTTTTACTATTTTATTCTTATGACCATCTTCCTCCCCCCCCTCCCTCTATCTCTCTTTCTTCCACCACCCCCTCCCCTCCGTGCCCCGTTCCTTCCAGCGTGGACCCAAAAACTGCAGGTCGCCCCCCCAGCCGTCATTGTACCCAGTGGACTGTATGTGGCGCAGGCGGTGATCACTCACGTGTTGTAGGTCGGTGCAGGGACCAGGGTTATTGTGTGTGTGTAATAATAATAATTAACGGTTTATTGAAAAAGTTCTGCAGCCCGAAGGCTGAAAATATACACTGGACATAAATGACTTCTTACATACATTAACATTGGTGGTTTAACAAAAGCCTACAGATTAATGTTTACAGTCGAGGTCACGTAGATCTTGTGCACTGAGGAACAGCAGACACGTAGTGTAGTAAATCCCTCACAGATGGTGTTATGAGGGACCTGACGTGGTGTAGTAATTCTCTCACAGATGGTGCTATGAGGAACCTCACATGATGCTGTAGCAACTCATTCACTACGTGGTGTCGTAGCATTATGGGGACACCACGTGGTCTGGTGTCACAGGACCTCACTCAAGTGAGTGAGGTGTGGTCCCAGGCCTCCCTATCGTGTTGTGGAGTCTCAGGGGCAGTGATTACTGGGTACCTGGGACCTCACTATGTGGAGGTTAGCTTGGGTACGACTCAGCTGTTACTGTTAAGTTGTTTTTCACTGACATGAGCACTGTTCTCCACTATTCAACACTGGTTCCATTCCTTTCCTAAATAAAATAGTAACTTCTGGCGAGAACTTGTTGATATTCCGGTGGGGAGGAAGGGTTCAGGGGAGGGAGTTGGTATGGGCCAACTTAACACTGTTCCCTGAGGAGCGTCAGGTACGTCTTGACCCTTCAGTGTGTGTGTGTGTCGTTTTCGTTCTCATGTTGATAATTTGGGCTGCTGACTCAACCACAACACATACATACATACATACATACCATCACAATTAGTCGCCCTCATCACAATATTGAATCATACCTACACAATATATAAAGACGTACAACTCTGACGAAAACAATACGAGACTAATTCTGGTTTTCTTCTCCGGTGACCTGATTTCAAACCCTCTGATGACGTCACATTGCATCGTCAACACCAATACAACTGGGATCAGGGAGAGATGTTGTCATGATAACCAGATGGTGAGGGAGAGAAAGGAGAATGATGGAAAGGTCTTAGATGTTGGAAGACCTGGATTTTAAAGGTCTTAGTTGACTGGGAAAAAAGAGAGAGAGAGAGAGAGAGAGAATTTCCTCCAGTTGTCAACATCTCACACGGTAAAGAGTAAACACACAGGCTTATCCAGTACTATTGTGGACTGACCTACAGAGTGGTGTGGACGGTGGCAGCCAGGTCATAGAAGTATATAATGTTACCTGACTATATTTACACCTGGTTGTCTGGTTAATGATCATAATATAATACGTAATAACTCCCACAATGGCTATGCAGACATCCTTTCCTGTGTAATTTTCCTGGAACTCTTTATTTTACTGCAACAATACAGTATTTACAGGAGAAAAACATTTATTTTCTATATATAAAACCAACAATGGTCTTCGGATACAAGCGGGCGACATTATCGTCTGTAAGCCATTTAGTAATTAGTTAGACCCTGAAGAGAAGGCATTGGAACATCATTTGGTTATAGTGAGCTGCGTCGTCATCATCATCATCATCATCATCATCATCATCATCATCATCATCATCATCATCACTACATTCTTGCGGTCATCATCACCATCACAGTCACTGCTGGAATCTCACAATGACCATCATCACTATCATCATCACCATCACCACATCTGTGACCAAAGACTATGCCATCGACTCCTCCATTATCCCCTCATCTTCATCCGTTTACTCCCACCATCCACATCCACCACCACCATTCACTACCACCAACATCCACCACCACCACCATCCACTACCCCACCACCATCCACCACCACACCATTACCACCATTCACTACAACTTTTACTACCGCTACTACCACAATCACCACACCACAATCACCACACCACTATCACCACACCACCATCACACCACACCACCATCACACCACACCACCATCACCACACCACTATCACCACACTAGCAAAGCGTGGTGTAGGGTGCAGACAGCAGGGCCCGGGTTGGGAACTCTCCAGCCTCTGTCATATTGATTTTCTACATATCCAGGTCAGGGCCGCGGCCACCAGCTGGTCTGTCTGTTCGATATTGTCATGATGGTGCTGACACTCCTGACGGCGTGTTGTCATGATGGTGCTGACACTCCTGACGGCGTGTTGTCAGGGTAGTGCTGACACTTCTGACGGCGTGTTGTCAGGGTGGTGCTTACAATCCTGACGGCGTGTTGTCAGGGCGGTGCTGACACTCTTGACGGCGTGCTGTCAGGGCGGTGCTGACACTCCTGACGGCGTGTTGTCAGGGTAGTGCTGACACTCCTGACGGCGTGTTGTCAGGGTAGTGCTGACACTCCTGACGGCGTGTTGTCAGGATGGTGCTGACACTCATGACACCCTTACCCTCGCGTGTATTGTCATGGTGAGGCTGACGTTCATGACTCATCCCTAGCATTTGTTGTCACGTATGTTATGGTGTCACTATCACCCTAGAGTGGCAGGTGAGAGTGTGTCGTGAGGTTAGAACACAACAGAGTACAGTAAACATCGCCGTGTGTGTGTGTCAGTAATGTAACTTGGATCAGAAATTTCCATACGCCATATTGTTTTTGTTCATTTGTTCCTCTCATTGTCTTGTTTATGAATATATCAGAACAGCTGTGAATGAAATTGTTTTTGTTTTTTGTTTTTTATTTATTCTTATATTATTTTTATTAATATTTATGAAGAATATCCCAAAGCGAGATATTGGTGGTGATGTGTAAACAGAGTCTGAATATTATTGGAACCACTAGAGTTGAGTGTGTAATGTAGAGGCAAGATTTTTACCTTCTAAAAGACACTTCATAACACACACACACACACACACACCTTCTCTCAGTGTTTTGTGAGACACCGACGGAAATTGTGTTTGTAGTATTATTTGTGTATAACTGTATATTTCACCCCGGAGATAACTTTATATATTTCAGGGGTTGTAAAGCACCGTTTGTTTATTTTGCTCTTAACCAGTTAGTGGGACGCCAGACGAAATGGTTCTTGTTCTTCCAGGACTGTAACTTTGTGTGTGTGTGTCGTGTCGTGTCGTGTCTGGGGGATTTGTCACAGCATTAATTGGACGAAAATTACTCCGACGGCTGACACTGTGTGACAGATGACGGACGTGTTAAAACACACAAACACACACACACACACACACGTAGTTTATCTAAATGCACTAATTTCATACTTCACCAAAATTAATGAATGCTTTATAAGAGTGAAAAAAGATGAATAACACAAGTGTATACAGAGGTGACGAGGCAGTAAATGTATAACACGATGATGAAAATAATAATAATAATAATAATAATAATACAGAACAGTACAGGTGAAGGCTCTGGATCACACGTGCAGCCCTAAGCTTGTACAGGTGTATCTTTAATATTACCTGTGTTTGAGTGAGTGACGTAATGAGTGACAGAGTGAGTGACAGTGAATACGAGTGAGAGTGAGTGTAAGTGGGTGAGAGTGAGTGAGTGTGAGTGGATGAGAGTGTGGGAGTGGATGAGAGTGGGTAAGGTGGGGGGGAGGCAGGAGGCAGATTGTGTCGTAAAAATTTGTTAACTTCAAGGAGCTAATGTAAACATCTGCAGTGGGCGTGGCCAGACCTGTAGCCTTGGGATGGGTGGATGGAAGAGGAGCTACTGGGAAGGTGGAGGAGATGGAAGGAAAGAAGGGTGTTGACCTCTCTCTCTCTCTCTCTCTCTCTCTGGATAGACTGAAATTAATAGTACTTTAAAAGGGATCACATGAAGATTAGGCACCCCCAGCTTATTTAGGCACCCTCCAGCTTATTTAGGCACCCCCAGCTTATTTAGGCACCGCAGCTTATTTAGGCACCCCAGCTTATTTAGGCACCCCAGCTTATTTCACCTGGTGATTCAACACCCTAACGCTATCTTGGGGGATTTGGTTAGGTAGGTTTAGATTTGATTAGTTAAGTTAGATTAAGTTAGGGTTAGGTTTTCATGGTTAGATTAGGTTAAGTTAGGTTAGCATTAGGGTGTTCTTTCACCAGGTGAAATAAGCTGGTGTGCCTAAATAAGCTGGCGTGCCTAAATAAGCTGGGGTGCCTAACTAAGCAGGGGTGCCTAAATAAGCTAGTGTGCCTAAATAAGCTGGCGTGCCTAAATAAGCTGGCGTGCCTAAATAAGCTGGGGTGCCTAATTTTTATGTAACATCCGAGTTTATTGGTGCAGTTGATTAAATGGGAAGATCATGTCAGTGGTTGTGTTATGTCAGGGTTAAATGGGCCTAATAGACCCTATTCGAATCAAACCATAAGTACTGGGGCCTAATCGTAATGACTTCTAATCCTCTTGAGACTTATACTCCGGGTGAACCCTAATCCTAATGGGCCTAATCCTAATGGGTGGGTGAAATTGGTTTGAAATCTATTAGAATTGGAGTTTCTTTGTCCTTCGATATTTTGACGTATTAATGAGTTTTGTTCAGGTTTGTAGGTGGTTAGGTTAGGTTAGGTTAGGTTAGGTTAGGTTATTAGAGCACGGTATAGTGGTGTAGACCCAGGGGTTTAGATAAGTTCCCCATCCTTGTTGAGATAAAACTCTGTGTTAAGTCTGGCTGTTGTGGTCTTAAGTTATACTCTATGGTCCTTGATGCCCTAAGTTGTGGTCCTGTCGGGGTGAGTCCATCAGCGTTGTCCTCCTGGCGTTACAGAACACTATGCAACACTACAGGATATCACGCTACACTACAGGACATTACGCTACACTACAGGACTTTATAAGCTACATTATAGGTCATTTTGTTATATTACAGGACACTATGCTACATACAGCACACTACGCTACATACAGCACACTACGCTACATACAGCACACTACGCTACACTACAGCACACTACGCTACACTACAGCACACTACGCTACATACAGCACACTACGCTACACTACAGCACACTTCGCTACATACAGCACACTTCGCTACATACAGCACACCTGACAGTATCGCTTGAATATAACCACTTGATCACACTCTCTCATGCTTTACGGACGTACAGTATGTGAGAGGAGAGGATTCGTGCTGTGGATATTGTGAGCGGTGTTGTGAGTTATTGTCTTGTGAGGTTAAATTTGAAGCAGGAACCGAGAGGAGTGTTTGGAGGATATTTTGAGTGACGGATTTTATTATGGTTAAATGTATTTCTTGTTTTGTTTTCCTTGTAATTCGTTTTTGTTTTTGTTTTCACCATCCCGCGTCGTTTTTTTTCAGCTTTACGTTTTTGCATTGAGTTCAGAAGCCTTAATGGACGAGAATTTGGATCCACTTCCGGTGCTTTGGAGTTTTCAGTGACCCGTGTGTGTGTGTGTGTGTGTGTGTGTGTCATCAACGACCTATATTACCTCGCTAGCTCAAGACGGTACCACGAAGGAGAGGTTATTGACCTTTTTCCTCAGTAGGTTGGCGCCTTGTAAGCTAAACTGAGGATGTCTTAATGTCTCATACACTGTCTGCTGGTAATAATAAACCTTGAGAGTGTCACAACTTGTATAAACACCAGCAGGAAGAGGCCACCACACCCTCCACGCCCCTCATCAACGCCCCTCACCGCCCCTCACCGTCCTTCACTGCCCCTCACCACCCCTCACCGCCCCTCACCACTCCTCACCATCCCTCACCACCCCTCACCATCCCTCACCACCCCTCACCGTCCCTCATCACACCCTCACTGTTTTGTTTACTTACTTGACCCCACTTACCGCCGCCATCATCATTCAGATTCAGGCAGGCGCGGGGACTAGTTTATTGGGCTTCTCTGTGTGTGGTATTGGAGTTTCTGTCTTGTTAGGTTAGGTTGTCTTATCTTGCCCAAACTGCAGAGCTGACGATGACGACCTGCAGCTCCCGGTCGTGTCGTGTAATGGTGGCGAGAGTCTGTATTGGGCGTTCCCTTAATGACTCTACTATTTTTTTTTATGGTTCAGTAGTGATTAAAGACGCGGTGGTTAAGTGGGTACAGCACTCGTTATCTGTCCTAGGGGGGGTCTACAGTAGTTCGCAACCGGAACACCCCCCACCCCCCCATAATCTATCCAGCTATGAATGATGACAGGATTTTAGTTTAGAGATGTGAAAGCGGTCGAGTTCGGTACTAGCCACATTATCTCCTTATATACCGAGGTAGCATTCAGTATGCTGTATCCACACTGCCCTTAACTTTTGCCCACATTGATTCTCATTTCATAATTCCTGATAAACCCACCTACTGACGTCACCACGGGGTCCTCTCTCTCACCTCAGTCTCTCCCTCAGCGACTCGTCTCTCTCTCTAGTAATCCCCATAAATGCTCTGGAGATTGAAACAAAATGTGCCTTGATACTTTTTTGGTTCTGTTGGGTGGGTAATGTGTTGAGGCGCTGCACCACCTTCACTTATATTCATTCCGGGTGACAGCAGCAAATTGTGGGCCCCGTTCCCCTCACCAACTTCTATTTGGCTTCTTTTACGAGGCGAGTCTTAGGATCCATCACTTAGCTCCACCGACAATGTGCTCCCCAGCCACCACGGTTTATGCCGCTTCCTTACACCAAGAAAAATACGCTCACGATAATGTCTCCTCCGCTATCTAGTCAGCAGACGACCGGTTGTTACATCTGATGGTGATATTCCTGCCGGCGATGACCAGGACGGAGGCTTCTGTGATTGGTTTGCTATATGAATACATGTAGGCTATATGTACATCCTTCCATCTGCATGTTTTTATGGGTTTTATATACTAGTGCTTCAACGGAGGGAAACATGGTGATGGCGTGTGTGTGTGTGTGTGTGTGTATGTGTGTGTTTGTTTGTCTGTGTGGGCGCGTGTTCGATTTTGTAAACACAAGAACAAGAACAAATAACATTGGATAACTAAATTCTGTCAGTAAATAAATCACATCAGGACGAGTTGGATTATTTCTATTTTCCTTCATTATTATCCAACATCAGGAACTTCAAGGCAACACTAGGATGTATTTAATAAAACGTACAGCTGAATAAATAAACAGCAGGAACCTTATCATTGTTACTCGTTGTCTTAATCTCTCGTTATAGTCCTGAGATGGTTCACAGAGTCGCTGAGAAGTTTACCTGAAGAAATTTGATGATAAATTAATCATTAAAACTTAACCAAAACATCAGTGTGAATTATAAGACGTTTTGGTAATGTTTATAAGAGTATTTGTCAAGGTCGGGCTGGTCATCAGGGTTTGGGGCAGATGGGCTTAAAACTTGTACACCTCAACTTAACCTTACTTAACCATTAGGATTAGTGCCCATTGAGACTTGTGCCTATTGTTGATTGATGACCATTTGGACTGAGCTTCTGTCTTCGTGATTAGGTTAGGCTCGGCTCTATTAGGGCCGGCTAGTGTTGTCCCAAGTGGTGTGACTCCAGTGAGCGATGGTCTAGACTGCAGGAAGATATCGGGGTAAGATAAGCCAAATGGGCCCCAGTTGTAGTTTAGTATCCCTTATCTAATTTACCATTAGGATTGGGTTCCATTCTTTAGGGTCCCAACTCCTCTGGGGCCTTAAACTTAAAAATAGTCCCTATTAGGGTGTCTCAGGACCAGGGCTTACTTGACCTACAATTTCAGGGTGATAACTTCAGCGCTCTAGGCTCCATACTTCCCTGAGGATGGGTTGCTGTTCCAGACCACAAGATAAGATTAAGATCACGTACGCTTCACAAGACCTAACAAAGGCTAAAATCACGTACGCTTCACAAGACCTGACCAAGATCACGTACGCTTCACAAGACCTAACAAAGACTAAAATCACGTACGCTTCACAAGACCTGACCAAGATCACGTACGCTTCACAAGTCCTAACAAAGATCACGTACGCTTCACAAGACCTAACAAAGACCAAGAATCCTTACGAGATAAAGACAAACTCACCACCAGTTAAGCCACAGCGCCTCTCCTCAATAGTGGGGTCGTATACTGAAAACTACAGCCAGCTTGAAAGTTACACGTGAAAAGGCTTACCTGACTCAAAGGCCCAGAATAGTGTCCAACCTAACGATAGGAATTGGTCCCTATCAGTATTGGGTATCACTTAGGATTGAGGCCTATTGGGACCTGGAACCTATTATTAGAACTGGTATCCATTCGTACTCGGATAGAAGTCAATAGGTATAAAGGAACATACAGATGAAGACCACTTTACTCAGTCTTCACTTTGTCTGACGATTTAGAACACAAATACACGTCAAGAGAAGACCAAACACGGCTCATGAATCGATCATCTATTATTGTCCACCGTCGTGCGTGTCACCAAGAGCTGCTGTGATGGCACTAACCCAAACAAAGGCGGAACGGAATGTGACAGAACTTCGCATGTGAATAAAAACTCAAAACAGAATCTATGATGAATCTGTTAATCAATGGTATTAGAGTGTTTGGGGTAGTGTTTTCTTTGTGTGAGGGACCTGGTCTTGTTGAGGTTGATACACTTTACATAACCATGATTGTAGACTTATTAAAAGGGGGTGTTTGTGTAGTTGAGAGGTAAAAGGGGCTTCCATGTCATCTTTTGTCACCCACACTTTAGCTTGTATCGTTGTGTGTTGGTGGAGGCTGGGATGTGTGTTGGTGGAGGATGGGATGTGTGTTAGTGGAGGCTGGGATGTGGGTTGGTGGAGGCTGGGATGTGTGTTGGTGGAGGCTGGGATGTGTGTTAGTGGAGGCTGGGATGTGTGTTAGTGGAGGCTGGGATGTGGGTTAGTGGAGGCTGGGATGTGGGTTAGTGGAGGCTGGGATGTGTGTTGGTGAATGGTGGGTTATGGAGGTGTTTGTGAAGGGTGGAAGTATGTGGGGATAGTATGGGTTAGTGTGTAGTCGGAGGGTGGAGGGGCGTGAATGGAGGATGATTCTGTGTGGGTGGAGGCTGGAGGGTGGGCGTATAACGTACTCATGAGGCGTGACTGTGTTTACCATGCATGAAGAGTGGCGCCACCAGCAACCTCAAAGAGTACCCCCCCACCCCCCCTCCCCCTCGTCTACCTCTACCATAACAATTTCTCACCCTCCATCACTGTAGTCCCCCTCTCCTCACCCCCACCCTCCCCTGGTCACACCTTCCCATACTCTCTCTATAAATTAATCAGTTAATCCACCAGCTTTAAATTTTATGTTAGTTAATCCACCAAATTTAAAAGACATGTTAGTTAATCCACCAGCTTAAATATATATGGTCGTTAATCCACCATCTTGAAGGTTATTGATTCAGTTTCAATAATAATAATAATAATAAGCACTAACCTACACATTGATTTTACAGCCAAATAAACTAGGTCAGCTGTGGATCTTTACTACATAACGCTAACTGCCTCGTTGGTAGTAACTCTAAAACAACGTGCAGGGAACTAATGCCAGATAGCGCATATAACACTGGCATGACGTGTAATGTGCTGCTGTAGACGATTGGGAAAATTTACGAGTTTATGTAATGACGATGTTTATTGTAATGAGGTAATAATAATTTGTACACAGGTGACAATTGAGTTATGTTGGGTTATTTGTTGTTGTTGTTGTTATTAGTAGTTGTTGTAATTTTGGGGTTATTGTTATTTTACTTTCCCTTTTTATTTATATCTACCAGTTTTTTATTATTATTATTATTATTATTATTATTATTCATTATCATGCATCATCATTGTTAATCATTATCATTTATTATTATATTTTTCATTCACCATCATTATAAGTCACCATCAAGTTGAACTCCTTCATACGCCCTTACCATCGTGTGTGTTTTCTTATCTCGTGGAACCCCGTCTAGGATCTCTCTGGCCAGCTGTTGGTGTCCTGACTGTGATCTTACTCTCACCTCCCTTCCCCTGCCCTCACAGTGACGTCTTGTACACCTGGGTTAAGCTCACACCTATTCCTTGGTTGTTCGTCCATCTTGGTTGTGAATGTTGTGAAGCCTTAATGGGTATACAACATAATGTGAATTTAGTGTTATGGTATTTACGTACTATATTAGCTGTAGTAAAAGATGTCCCAAGTATTACATGTAATATAACGGGTATACATATTATATACATGCTGTTTGATAATGGAAAGTATGGTGTTTGTATAATATGTATATAGTTTTTTGTGGATAGCCTTTATATAACCCGGGTATAAGGCGTGACCTGGGCCTTACTTATACTCCTCCTAGTGTAGATGAAGTATATATAACCCGGGTATAAGGCGTAGGAGTTACACCAGTAAAATACACAACACAAGAGACCTGGAAAAAGCGACGGGGAGAAAAATGGTGAACGGTTGTGTGCCGAGTCTTGTTCGTCCGCCATTGTTCCGGGGTTGAAGGAGGTGGTGTGGGGGTAAGGTAGTGCCACACGCTCTTGCACCCACGGTCGACTATCCTTCCCCCCGCGGTGCTCATTCTCGACCTAACTGACTGGTAGAGGAGGTCAAAGCCAGTTACCCCAAGCAATGACTCCCAAAGCGACTGGCTGGATTTCAGTTGTAAATCTTGAATCGCACTCCGCTGGTAAATCCTCAAAACAATTTCGTAGGTTAAAGCCTCCCGCCATTTTACACTTGGGTTAAAACTTGATACGATTGATTTTGTAGTTTTTTTTATTTGTTTGTTTATTTTTTTTTTCGGGGATATCACCTGAGGATTAGACACCTCAGTTTTATTTTACATGACGATTGAGCAGCCTACACACTAACCTAACCCCTCCAGAGAGAGAGAGAGAGAGAGAGGTCTTCAATATCCGGGCATCCTGTCACACGAGTTCATGTCACCGTCACTTGTCTGTGTGATATATTGAGCAGAAGAAGCGAGGGATGTTGACACTTGTGAGGAGGTCTAGGAAGTGCCTCGCGTCTCTCTCTCTCTCTCTCTCTCTCTCTCTCTCTCTCTCGTCGTCACACCTCGCTACTAAGAGTTTTCCCGCCCTAGTTTGACAGAGATGTACTGAGGTGAAAATAAGTAATGACAGCCTTCTTTAATAGTGGAGAGTTGGGTCTGACTGATAACTTTGTGGTCGAGCTTTCAATCATTGTGCGTTTCCCAAGTCACTGCAGAGTCTACGGTGTGTGTGTGTGTGTGTGTGTGTGTATGTGTGTTAGCATTCTAAATCCATCATTGCAATTCGTTTAGGTTGATGAGACACTCTTTAATATTTGCGTAACATTAAAATTTCGGTAAATGTTAAAATTGGTTGTCATTAAATTGCAATCAGTTATCAGTTCTTGCATAACACCCACACCTGTCCTCGTACACCTGGAGCGTACCTTCTCCAGTGTGTTGTTTACTTCCGCAGTGTTGTGTGATCTCGTGTGATAAATTATAGTTGTACTATTTTTTTTATCTAAGTCTCCCATCTTAAGCTGTCTGAAAATAAATGTACAGTAGTAATTATCACGAGTCAAGAATTAGTGTGTGTGTGTGTGTGTGTGTGTGTGTGTGTGTGTGTGTGTGTGTGTGTGTGTGCGCCTCCCACACACTACACTTTACTGTGTCACTAAAACACAAGTCATACACACTGTCGACACACCTGTAAGTCCATACCTTAAAAAAGCAGATAGAATTTATTGGTAGAAAATATCCACCTATTGTTGTAGGTAATATTGAAGTATTGTTGTTGACGATAAAAAGAGTTACTGCTAACAATACGTGACCGTTGTTGTTGACAATATATATTACACCCAACTAGTCTGAACCACTGTTGACGGCTGTATCATAACTCATGTTGAGAAATAATAGTAAAGTTAATGTTTGTTTACGGCACTGATCCTAGCCCAGTTAAATAAAAGACGTGATTGTGGTATAATGTTTGAAGCATCTGGGTAAGGACCTCGTACACTGCTGGATGATGAAGACCTCCGCTATACCTCACCAGGATCCCGTGTTTACAGTGTGACGGCCTCGGTACTCCTTAATTTTTTACTATATACTTCTGAGGTTGTCACTTACCCTCACTGTGAACCCTTACTTCCTTGCAACAGTTATGATTCGTGTTGGAGTTTGAGATCACCACTGTCTTGTCTGTCTTCTTCTGTCTACACACACACACACACACCGTTAGCATCAAGACCTTATGTTGTGATGGTAATGACGTAACTTAATTAGAATGATTAGTGGTTAGGAGCGAGGGTCGTGCGGAAGGATGTCGGTCATTTACCCCGGTGTGTGTGTGTGTGTGTGTGTGTGTGTGTGTGTGTGTGTGTGTGTGTGTGTGTCCTCCAATTCTAGTGTCGTTGATCCCCAGCTACTCCTTGTGGTGGCGTTAGTTCACGTGGCAGCCGTCGTCCTTCGCCACCTCACATTCTCAAGGTTGTCGCTTCACTCCTGGTGCTTCCGTCCCCTTTTGTCAACGCAACTGTGTGTTTATATTCAATACTGCCACCTCAGCCGATATAATGGTTCGCTTCCGTGGTGATTGTCTTTATTACAGGTCAAATTGTCAACCATTTCAAATAGGTTTCATTTTAGCCTAACTATTAAAAATTAGGGCCCAGTTTTAATGATTGGGTTAGGTTAGGTCCAATTAGAATTAGGTTCCATTTCATCTGCAACCTCTCTCCATCGCCTCCAGCCCACTCCGTCAACACACTGCCAGTTCCTCACTACCTTCCTTTGTGTTTAAGGTCCTTTACCCTCACCTCAGTCACTTTTAGACCTGGGGGTTGAGGGAGAAGACTCGAGGGGGTGTATCTGAGGACCATCATATGTTGACATCTACATAACAACACCTCAGTGAGAGTTTTCCTCACCTGCTGTTGTCTTGGATCATGTACTCACCGTCCCCCAGTCCCCCTACTCACCAGCAGGAGTACTTGTTGAGTGAGTTCTTGGTGTGTCGTGTGTTGATGTAATGGAGTGATGTTGAGTACGTCATTTAGACGAGTCAGGTGTTATGTATAAGGAGAAAATTAGGGTTTATTCAGATGTTCTCTCTCTCTCTCTGATGCGGATAAGATTGTAGTGATGTGGGTAAGGTGGTGATGTGGATAAGATAGTAGTGATGCGGATAAGATAGTATCACTGTCATGTAGGAGTGACAGCTGGAGTGGTCAGGCCAGGGGGAGGGGGGGGTGACATTGACATTCGTAACACCTTGTACCAGCAGCGCCTCCTTCAGCGGTCACTACAGCCACACGCACACTCACCCAACACACATTTGTGGTCATGATGCAGTGATCGTGTGTGTGTGTGTGTGTGTGTGTGTGTGTGTGTGTGTGTGTGTGTATACGTACATGTGATGATGCTGTATGTAAGAACGCCCAGGTGATGACGCAGAGAACGTTGTGTGTACATGTAATAAGAACGCCCAGTGCAAGATTATAATGGGTGTTAATCGTTTGTGTGTGTGTTGACGCGTGGGAAGAGACTGCGTCCTGAGGGGTGGCAGTGATAATTACTTCGTGTGAAATGGAAACTGGTCGAGTGTTGTGATTAATAGTTAGTTTTCACACTTCAGATGTTGAAATGTGTTACGTAATGACTGCTCAGATGCGTTCCAGACCTAACCTATCCTATCCTAACCTATCCTATCCTAACCTAACTTATCCTAACCTAACCTAATCTAATCTAACCTAACCTATCCTAACCTATCCTAACCTAACCTAACCTATCCTATCCTAACCTAATCTAAACCAGCGTGTAGTGTACAGCAACAGAGGCCACAGCTGAGAAGGTGCACTAGGAATGTTACTCGTCAAGAAGAAACTATGTAACCCATACATAAGGTGACGTGTGGTGAGGCTCAGGGGAGAAGGGGAGGAGGCATGTAGTAGGGGTGGTAGTGAGGTAAGGGGGGATGGTGAGGTGGGAGAGGGAGGGGTACTCCAAGCAGTGTAGGGGACAACATTGAGTGATTACAGGTTGTTGGTCAAATGGGCACCCAATCTTAACGGGCTCCAATCCAATCTAATCATTAGGATTGGGACCTATTACCATCTGGAGCCCAATTAACTAATCATCAAGTATTTACCACAAATTTGACGTTCTCTGCGGTGTCCTAATAACTCTTTAATGTCCGCTATCCTGCCATTTTGCCGTATGACGTCACTTGTTGGATTGTGGGAACTTTTAGAAGAACGTCAACTTATAACAGTATTACAGCGCCCTAGTTCCCCCCCCCCACCCCCCCTTGGTGAATAGCGACGTGGTCAGGCGCTATTACTCCAACTTGTAATTGAAATAATGATTTTTTTTGTCCATTTTTTTACAAGTTCTTTCTCGCTATATGATGGTGGGCGGCCGGATTCAAAGGAACACACACACACACACACACTAATGGGGTATTGCTGGTGGTAAGGCAGGAAGTTGGAATCATGGGGTATGAGGGGGAGGGAAGGGTGGGGAGGTGGTAGGTGAAGTAAGTGAATTTTTGTGGAGGAAGGAGGTGAAGGGGGGAGAAGCTTTAAAATTACTAGTTGTGCTTATTCCCTTGTTATTTTGTCCTGGAGGAAGAGGTATTACCTGTCTGAGATCCGGTGAGGGACTGGCAAAAGGTGAAGACATAATAAGGGTGATTATCGTGTCTTGATCGTCTGTGAGGGAGAACATGGCCACCTTCCTCCTTCTCCTGTCTCCTCCTCCTCCCGTTCTTCCTCCGTTCCTCCTCCTCCTGTTCCTCCTCCTATTCCCCCTCCTCCTCCTGTTCCCCCTCCTCCTCCTGTTCCTTCCTCCTGTTCCTCCTCCTCCTCTTCCTCCCCCCTCCTCCCCTGTCTCCCTCCTGTTCCTCCCCCCTCCACCTGTTCCTCCTCCTCCTCCTCCTGTTCCTCCTCCTCCTCCTGTCCTCCCCCTCCACCTGTTCCTCCCCTCCTCCTGTCTCTCCTCCTTGTTCTCCTTCTCCCTCCTGTTCTCCTCCTCCTTCCTCCTGTTTCTCCTCCTCCTCCTTCCTCCTCCTCCTCTTCCTCCTCCTCCTCCTCCTCCTCCCTCCTCCCTCTTCCTCCTGTTCCCCCCTCCTCCTCCTCTTCCTCCTCCTCTTCCTCCCCTCCTCCTCTTCCTCCCTCCTCCTGTTCTCCCTCCTTCTGTTCCTCCTGTTCCTCCTGTTCCTCCCTCCTCCTGTTCCTCTGCTGCCCCGTCAATAATCAATACAGACCAACGTGGATGTATCAACCATGGATAAAAAAAAATGTGTAATTTGCACGATATGCAGAAAGATGCTTAACACAGACAGAAGTGGACAAACCAACAGACACACTATGACCAGGGGGGTTGATAAGGGTTGGTGCTGTACAGGTGTGATGTAAGGGGGGGATGGCCAGGTCACGGAGCCCAGGTGACCGAGTTGGGTGTTGTCATGATGAGCGAGTTGTGTCATGGTGGTTCGTGGACAGAGTTTAATATAATATGTGGGGGAATGTCTCTGTTGGGTTGTAGTTTGTGGCTCGTCTGATACGCCAGGGTGTTATATTATTCTGTTAGAGGCTCTCTCTCTCTCTCTCTCTCTCTCTCTCTCTCTCTCTCTCTCTCTCTCTCTCCAGCAGCCATACTGTACACTGAAAAAAATAAAAAAAACATAAATGCAGAACATACATACATCCAGTACATACAAACATACACACATACCATACATACATAACAGCATAATGGCATTTAAACAAGGAATTTCAGCGCAGTTACAACACGAGAGAGAGAGAGAGAGAGAGAGAGAGAGAGAGAGAGAGAGAGAGAGAGAGACTCACTCCTTCCTTCCCAACACTTAATTTCCGGACAATCTCTTCCACCCAAATGAATTAATCATATCTGTATTGAGACTCCGAGGTAAGAAGAAGGTCCCCTGGAATTAATCTACATTGCATCACTGTTGAAGTATCCCCTCGCGTATCTTGGTGCCTCCGTTTTCTGTGATTCAATTGTTTTTTGTTTTTTGTGCCATAGAAATGAAGAAAATAAACAGATAAGAGAGTAATGGTGGTGTAATGGGCGTGTTAATGGTGTGCGTGGTGATGGAAGTATTGTTGTGGGGAGGGTGTGTGGGAGAGGTTGTGTGGGGAGGGTGTGTGGGAGAGGTTGTGTGTGGGGGGTGGGGTGTGTTGTTCTAGCTAACCAAAACTCCTGGTGGTAATTTGAGTATAAAATCAGAAAGTAATTGAATGGATACCAAGAAACAAAGTGAAAGGAGACATAGATGGAAAATAAGAAATGAGTTGAAGATCTCCACCGTAGAATACTTGTCTGTAGAGGTACAAAATGGTTAATATATTGTACTAAGAGTGTTGAAGTATGTTCCTCTACACTGCCACACCTTCGTCTTGTACACACACGCGTATATGTGGAGTCTACATGTGTGTGTTGTAGAGAGTGAACTACGAGCTTCGATGTCATGCAATATATTAGTTATATATCTGTTACTGTCAACCCTTATATGGTCAGTACAGCACGAGCGAGTGTGCATTTGACCTTCCTGCCACGGGGAGTGTGTGTGTGTGTCCCAGGCGGCAGATAGTGTATCTACACCCCAACCACAACCCTGTAGAGCAGTGTGTATTGACTAACACTTCACCATGTTGTTGTTGTTGTATAAAGGCCAATAACCAGAGCTTTATGTAGTACTGTAGTGTGTGTATGTTAGCTGGGCGAGGGTCTGTAGTGCTAACTTGGATTTTATTTCTCTTCTCTTCTCTCTTGTCCGTGGTGCGTGTGTCGGTCCGTGTGTCCGTGGTGCCCCCACTGTCTGCTGTTACCCGCGGGTCGCCCTCCAGCCTCGTACGGAGACCATGAAGATCCTTACCCGAGCCTCAGTGACTACCACGACTACGAGCCCAACCTGGAGTTCGACGACACCGAGCTGCAGAGTGCCAGCTCCGTCACTGGTAAGACGACCTACGCCCTGCCCCGCCCCGCCCCGCCCCGCTCTGCTCCGTCCGGCCACACCACTCGTCGCTTCTTCTGCCTCGCTGTCTGCACGCCAGTCTTTAACTGCACGCCCATCTGCCTGCGCTGCCATCTACTTTCACGCCCATCTGCCTGCACTGCCATCTACGCCTGCCTCCTGTCACTCACTAACCTGCACTGTTGTATGACGAGTCCTGCCTGCATGAGCCTGCAAGGTGTTCCCCGGCAGCAGCTTCCCTCTTACAGGAAGCATAACTAACGCCGCGCTACTAACCCCTGTGTGTGTGTGAGACCTCTAACCTCCTGGGGAAGCGACTCTTCTCCTCCTCCCACAGGTCTCCTTTGATTACCTGGTGTACCTGAAGGGTGGGGGGGAGGAGACCTTACCTGAACTCACAGTAATTATGTGAGTGAATGCTTGCATGTTGGCTTCCCCCTCAGAGCATTATGACTGGTGCCCCTGCCTGCATCTGGCGTACAGGACCGGTCATTGTTCCCTCGTCTTTATCGATCACGACCCCAGGTAAGGTGACTGTGTGGTAGATGGTTGTTCCTGTGTGGTAGATGGTTGTTCCTGTGTGGTAGATGGTTGTTCCTGTGTGGTAGATGGTTGTTCCTGTGTGTTGTGTGGTAGATGGTTGTTCCTGTGTGTTGTGTGGTAGATGGTTGTTCCTGTGTGTTGTGTGGTAGATGGTTGTTCCTGTGTGTTGTGAGATGGTTGTTCCTGTGTGTTTGTGTGGTAGATGGTTGTTCCTGGTGGTAGGGTTTTCTGTGTTTGTGAGGTAGATGCTTGTTTATGTGTGTGTGTGTGTGTGTGTGTGTGTGTGTGTGTGTGTGTGTGGCTTCAAATCGTCTTCGTTGCCCCTGCCCTGCCGCCTGCCTAGTGTGTTAATAGTCTTGTCTCATGTCTCCTTCCTTCCTTCCTTCCTTCCTTCCTTCCTTCCTTCCTTCCTTGACGAAAACATTCTCTGTGTCTCAGCGGTGTGCACGAAGGAGTTGTTGTTGTTGTTTTTTCTGTTTGTCTGCTGTTTGTCTTGCATCGTCTACTGTACTGTGTTTGTTTTTTGTTTGTTTCTTGAGTGTTTTTTACGTTTGTTTGTGTCACTGTATGTTATGATGATATGGTGTCTTGTAGTGCAAATGAAACAAGATTGATTTATTCTTCTCAGGTATTTTCAAACATGGTTGATTTTTTATTATTTATTTATTTATTTATTTATTTATTTATTTATTGTATAATCGGTGATACTTGAGATGTTTACGTAGATGCTTGTGTTAGGCAGATTAAATAGACGGGACTAAAGTACATATTGGTCGAGTCCTTATAACGCATCACCAGTATGTGCTAAATATAGGCAGGTATCATAGTTACCCTCGTGTCTCATATAGAAAAACAAATATTAAACAGTATATGGAAACTTTATATATATTTTTTGTTTAAGTATTATAATTATGATGTTTTTTTATGTGTTGTATAAAATAAGACTTTGAATGATAATAAAAATGTTGAGGTAAGTCCCTGTAAATGTTGAATGTTTTGGATATTCTGAAGAAAAAAATGTTTGAATGTATGTTATTTTGCAGGTAAACAATAGAATATTATAATGCTGGATGATGTTTATAATGCCTTAGATGGTATTATAAAGGGTTCAAAATGACATGAATCGGGGTTTTGGTTTTAGCAAGACTATATTTAAATGATCCAAGCGTCTCCATCATGTGTAAATTATCCTGTTAATCCACACACAAACACATATAGCTGGAAAGTTTAAAATTTAACTTGACATTTATGTATATACAATGCTAATGAACACAGGATAACAATAACAATAAACCTGAGTTAATAGTTGAAACAGTTATTGGTTTTAGACTTCGCTATAGTGACACCAGGTAAAATCCCCTTCACTAGTGCGTTTACAGGGGCTCGTCATATAAACAGTTCACATATCATTACATTGGGATATTTGTTTTAATATTATTTTAATTTGATTCCACAGTATGTTTATTATTGCGGGTTTGCTATTGTCGAATGTGAACAAACACAGCGTTGCCACATTACACCAAACCTAATAACGAGCCCCTGTAAACCCACTGGTGAAGGGGAATGTGTATAATTTTAACAATGATATACGAATGGCCTTAGACGATGTTGGTACTGAAGAGGGTGGGGGCTAGTGGTAAGGGTACCTGCAGGACGCTGGTGTGGTGGAGGAGGGAGGGTACTGGCGCCTATATGAGCGCTACCTGCGAGTGAGGGAGGGTGGGTTAGCGCCATGGTCACCAATAGTGCCTCAAAACGCAACTTTTCCTCCTCTCTTCGTGTCTCCTCCCTCTGAAGTTCCATCTCTCTACGTCTCACGTCCCGGTCGTCCATCCACCTCAGAATTGTGGCAATGTCCGTCACTGGAGGTGGAGGATGAGAGTCTGCGCCCGGTGGAGGAGAAGGTGGTGGGGAGTCGTGTCTCCCATCTTGACGTTGTCCCTTCTTACCTCCCATCTTTGTGTGTGCGTGGACTGCACTGTTTAGTATATAAAGTGGCGCCTCAACAGCTCGAATCACATATATATGACATAAACAGCACAGAGATCACGCATATAGTCCACTGTTCTGTCCGTGAGCGAGTGTGTGCGTGTGTGTGTGTCTGAGAGATTGCTTCGTGGTGGCCTTAATGCCGGTGGCTGGGTATCACCCGGGATGTCACACGAGAAGGGTGTACGCCTGCGTGCTCCGTGGGTACCACCAAAAACAGGCCAATGCTCAACTCTCAGCTCTAGACACACACTAATACACTGACACTAACACTGCCACCGTCACTAAAACGCACTGTGACGGAGCAACACTGCACATCGCGGCGAAACACAGCGCAACACAACACAACACACTGAGTCGACGCGCATCACCAGCAGACGTAACTGTCTCGGCACCGTTCACACATTTTGTAAGTCCACAGATCCTAGGCACTGCGCCATGGTGGTTACAAGTTCCCCAAAGAATGCAGTGATGGGTAGGGAAACACTGTGTAACACTGAAGTCCGTTTATTATGGATGATAGAAATACAAGTGGTGACTCGCGTGTGCCATGCACAGCTCACACAGTCAGACTGAGGCTGCCTTAAGAACATAAGAACATAAGAAAATAAGGAGTCTGCAATAGGCCGGTTGGCCTGTGCATGGCAGCTCCTGTTGAGAGTTACTACCACTCTCTATCATCCATGAATCTATCTAGCCTCCTTTTGAAACTTTCCAGAGTTCCCACACTTACTACAAAGTTGCTAAGCTTGTTCCACTCGTCCACCACCCTATTTGTGAACCAGTTTCTTCCTATCTCCCTCCTAAACCTAAACTTATCCAGCGAATCCGTTGCTCCGGGTCCTATCCTGCTCGGATATTATAAAGAACTTTTATCTATATCCCCTTTATTGATTCCTTTCACCCACTTAAATACTTCTATCATATCTCCCACTCTTCGTCTTTCTAGGAATACCAAGTTAAGTTTCTTCTTTAACCTATCCTGATATGGAAGGTTTCTAAGTCCTGAATCATTTTGTCATTCTTACATTGCACGACTCTGGTAGTTATATCCATTTTCTATGTCGGGCACCAGAACTGAACCTTGCACACTAATCGAGGGTCTTTGGCCTAACTAAGCGCCAAAGATATATAGTTGCAATAAGACCTCTGCCTCTTGTTACTTACACTTCTAGATATAAAACCCGACCTCTGTTTTGCCTTATTTCGAACATTAGCACTGTTTTCTAGGCCGTAGGTCCGGGCTTACAAGTACCCCTAGGTCTCTTTCACAAGTCGACTTCTCTAGGTTGATGTTGTTCAGGCTGTATACATTATAAGTATTTGTTCTTCCAATATTTAGTACGCTGCACTTGCTGGTGTTGAATTTCATTTGCCATTTTTCAGACCACCCCTGCAGTTTATTTAGATCCTCCTGTAATGCATTTGCATCCTGCCCTGAAGATTAACCCTCCCAGCTTATTTCAACTAATGATTAACCTAACGCTACCTGGGAAATTAAGTTAGGTTAGATTAAGTTAGGTTAGGTCAGGTCAGGTCAGGTCAGGCAGTGCCAGTGTAGTTAATCTTGAGGTTAAATAAACTAGAGGCTAATCTTCACATGAGCCACTAAGACACTTTGACGGAGGCGGTTACGTACAACAGGAAAGCTCTGATAACATATAATGTGCAGTATATACCGTTTAAGTTGCATCAGCAGCTCTATACACCACTTATTGACTTACTCATTCACTGCCGTAGAAATATTTACTGTAATCCCAGGAAAATGATGCTCTTATAAACTTGGTAGCTGGAGCTGTAATGCCAGAAAATGCCAAATATGACAATCTATGTGCATATGAAGTTGGAAGACAAAATTATGAAAATTTTGTCAAGGAACGTATTGTTGGTCCATTGAGCATCTGGGAAAAGCTGTCCAAGGTTAATCTACTGTCGTGGAAAGCAGCAAATAAGACTTCAACCATCAAATTGCTATCACAAGTTATAGAACTTAAGCAGGACATACAGTATATGCATCACAGAAGGGCAGCACTGTACATATCAAGTCACCAGACACTGATGTGTTTGGCATATTAAAGCAACCTCAACTTGGAGAAAATACAAGTATGATAACAGGAACTGGTAGAGCGACGACACATTGGGCATAGGAGCCTGAGTTTCCATGCCTTCACAGGATCTGACTGCGTTGGAAAATTTGTTGGCAAAAGGAAAAGAAAGCATGTTGGAGCACTTTGATGAAATCTAACACAAAAGTCCTAGATGCATTCAAGATGCTGGAAGAGTAGACCAAATGCCCTCAACGAACTTGTATATATTGTTAGTCTAGAGGAATTTGTATTTAAGCTCTACTGTCCACGAATGACTTTCACTAAACTGTCAAAACTTAGATGGCATCTCTTCAAGATAACGCAGGCAGAAGCTGGAGAACTACCAGCGACTGCAGCAACTCTAAAGTATCATATATTGAGTGGAAGGTATCAAGCTCTTCTGTGGTATTGTGATGCAGACAGTGAAATGCTTTCACAGTTAGAGCATGGCTGGAAGAATGACAATGACTGTTTCATGCTAGTAATATCAGACCAACCACCAACTCCAGAAGCAATCACAGAACTTGTTAAATGTGGATGTGGCGTCAGGAAATGTGGATCATTGTCATGTTCATACAGAAAGAATCAGAAAGAATAGCATGACATGCACCGAGATGTGTAACTGTCAAGTAGATGATGAGAAATGCCTAAACAAGGTGAAGGAATCTGTTGTACACAGAAGACTCTGATGACGAGGACTGAAGCAATGTCGTAAATAATAACTTGTGACTTGTATACACATGATGTATAACACTACAAACTTTAAATAAATATAAAACGGTGGTTCTAAGCTTTTCAGATAATGGTAATAAGTATATGTTTAATTTCCAGTATTTGTCTTTAGCAAATAATTTTACTTACTGCAATCTCTTCTTTGCCAGAGACAGGATGGCATATATGAGCAGCCATGTTTGTAACACACTTAAGATATTATAACAGCATTCATAATATATTATGTTAAATTGTAATCATATAATACTACATGTTCATAGGTTATTAGTCATGTTTTAAGTTCCTTAGGACTTAATGGTAATACGTCTGTGGTTCATTACGCCGCTCTTTGATAAAACTTCTTTAATGGCATAAAAGTTATAATAAACCGTTCAGAAAAAATTACACCACAGTTCCTTAACATAGTTTATAAGGATTATTACGATGTATGGTGTCAAAAATTAACATGAAATTTTTACGGGATTACTTAAGCTCCTACACTAAAACCTGCCGACCTAACCTAACCTTTTTTACCCACCTCCACCTACTTACCTAACCTGACATAATCTAACCTAACCCGACATAATCTAACCTAACCTGACATAATCTAACCTAACCTGACATAATCTAACCTAACCTGACGTAATCTAACCTAACCTGACGTAATCTAACCTAACCTGACATAATCTAACCTAACCTGACATAATCTAATCTAACCTAACCTGACGTAATCTAACCTAACCTGACGTAATCTAACCTAACCTGACATAATCTAACCTAACCTGACATAATCTAACCTAACCTGACATAATCTAACCTAACCTGACATAATCTAACCTTACCTGACATAATCTAACCTAACCTGACATAATCTAACCTAACCTGACGTAATCTAACCTAACCTGACGTAATCGAACCTAACCTGACATAATCGAACCTAACCTGACATAATCGAACCTAACCTCCCCGTCTGACATAAGCTAACCTAATCAAACCTAACCACGGCCGTAACCTATCTGCTTATTACCTACTAACCCTAACCTTCTTCTATTTGATAACCTAACCTACAAACAGCAACCACCTACTGTGCCTCATCTTTTTCGTCTCTTTAGCTACGCTCTGGGATGAGTATGGAGGCACAATAAACTAGCCTCTAAGTAGCAAAATTAATAAAAACTAACCTAACCTAACCCAACCTGACTTAACCTAACCTGATCTGATCCATCAACAAACATCTTAGAATATATAATAAAGCCGCTGGAACAATTTGGGCTAAATATGGTTGATTCATATTTCGTTTTGACAGAATTCGACAAAATAGTATATATTGAGAACCACCGCCATGTTGGTTACGTTAACAAACGGATACACTACAGAATAACCCGCGTTCGTTTAACCTCAATTACTACAGTTTGCTACTTACATAATCTTATACAATCTTCACTTATCTCCCATACAATCTTCACCATCTCCTTCACAATCTTCCTACATCTCATGCAAATCTTCCTACATCTGTACAATCTTCACTGCAGCTCACTTCACAATCTTCACTACATCTCATACAATCTTCACCATCTCCCAGCGCCGATGTTACCCACATCTCACTTCACCGTCTTCCTACATCTCCTTCCCAATCTTCACTACATCTCTTCTGATCTTCCACCATCTCACCCAATCTTACTACATCTCATGCAATCTTCACTACATCATGCAGTATTCCCTCCATCTCCTTCACAATCTTCACTACATCTTGTACAATCTTATACATCTCACTCCCACAATCTCCCACTACGTCTCCTTCACAATCTTCACTACGTCTCATACAATCTTCCATCTCACTTCACAATCTTCACCACATCTCATACAATCTTCTTTCATCTCATACAATCTTCACTACATCTCCTTCACAATCTTCACACATCTCCTTCACAATCTTACTACATCTCCTTCACAATCTTCCATCTACTTCACAATCTTCTTTCATCTCACTTCACAATTTTCACTACATCTCCTTCACAATCTTTACCATCTTACTTACAATCTTCACTGCACATCTCCTTCACAATCTTCCTACATCTCACTTGCAATCTTACCACATCTCATACAATCTTCACTATCTCACTTCACAATCTTCACTGCATGCAATCTTCACTACTACATCTCACTTCACAATCTTCACTACATCTCTTCACAATCTCTTCACTACATCTCACTTCACAATCTTCATCTCCTTCACAATCTTCCTTACATCTCATACAATCTTCACTACATCTCCTTCACATTTTACCTACATCTCACTTCACAATCTTACTACATCTCATACGTGTTACTTTCATCTCTTCACAAATCTTCACTACATCTCCTTCACAATCTTCACTACATCTCACTTCCAATCTTCACTACATCTCACTTCACAATCTTCACTACATTTCACTTCACAATCTTCACCCATCTCCTTCAATCTTCCACTACATCTCCATACAATCTTACCACATCTCTGCTTCACAGTCTTCACTACATCTCACTTCACAATCTTCCCTGCATCTCACTTCTAATCTTTTCATCTCCTTCACAATCTTACCATCTCTTCACAATCTTCCTGCATCTCACTTCGCAATCTTCACTACATCCTCACTTCACAGTATTTTCTCTCACTTCACAATCTTCCTCTATCTTCACTACATGTCATACAATCTTCACTACATCTCATACAATCTTCACTACATCTCCTTTGCAATCTTACCATCTCCTTCACAATCTTCACATCTCCTTCCACGATATTTCATCTCACTTCACAATCTTCACTACATCATACAATCTTACTACAGTACTTCACAATCTTCCTACATGTCATACAATCTTCACTACATCTCCTTACAATCTTCCTGCATCTCATACAATCTTCACCATCTCCATGCAATATTCACCATCTCATACAATCTTCCTGCATCTCACTTCACAATCTTCACTACACCTCATACAATCTTCACCATCTCACTTCTGATATTATATTTCATCCTTCATCACTACGTATATAGCATCCATCATCACTACGCCCTGCTTTCATCCATCATCATCCACTTTCATATAACACTATCCATCATCACTACATATAACCACGATCCATCATCACTCATGTAACACCATCCACCATCACTACATATAGGAATATCCATAGAACATATGTACCATCCAACATCCCTTTCATATAACATAATATCATCCTACATATAACATCACATCCATCATCTGCTACATATAACTCCATCCATCATCACTACATGCGGCACCTTCAGCATCACCATATAACACCACCCATCATCACTACATATAACATCATGCATCATCACTACATATAACACCATCCATCATCACCACTATAAAACCAACCTATATCATCACTACATATAATATCATCCTTCATCACTACATATAACAACATCCATCATCACTACTTATAACACCATCCATCATCATCACTACATATAACACTATCCATCATCACTACATATAACACGATCCATCATCACTACATATAACACCATCCACCTTCACTGCATATGAACCATCCATCGCGACGCTGTATAACACCATCCAACGGCATCACTACATATAACACCATCCATCATCACTACATATAAAACCATCCTATCATCACTACATATAACATCATCCATCATCACTACATATAACACCATCCATCACTACATATAGAACCATCCTATCATCACTACATATAATATCATCCATCATCACTACATATAACACCATCCAACATCACTACATATAGCACCACCCATCATCACTACATATAACATCATCCATTATCACTACATATAACTCTATCCATCATCACTACATATAACACCATCCAGCATCACTACATATAACACCAACCATCATCACTACATATATCATCATGCATCATCACTATATATAACACCATCCATCATCACTACATATATTACCCTCCTATCATCACTACATATAACACCATCCATCATTACTGCATATAACGCCATCCTTCATCACTACATATAACACCATCCATCATCACTACATATTATAACACCATCCATCATCTCTACAAACACCAGTCCTCAACACTATAGTGATAAACAGAGCTTCATTTTGTTGTCAATTTCTTTAAATTCCAACCTTATTAAACCGTAATTCTTTCTGTATGGTCAAATTTTGATTTGACCTCAGTGAGAGAGCTGTTAGTGTCAGTAAATCACAATGGTGTTCCGACGCACTGTAACAAAAGTTTCAAAGGTTGAGGTGAAGCCTTGCCAGGTGAAGGAGAAGGGCCCCGATCTAACAAACTGCAGACCACAAAGCACACTAAACCTCAAAACAACAAGAAGAAGAAGGAAACTACCACTTTCTGCCATGTACAAAAGGACCAGTACCTGCCATGGGGAGACTACATCTTCACTGGGAAAAAGACAAAGAACAACAAGAAGCGTTGACCCAACATTTCTGATATTTAAAAATAATAAAAAACATATTAATTGATTTTGTTTGTATTATTTATGCTTTTATTATTTTCAACTGTAAACGTGCTGTTTTGGGAATATATTTTGAGTTACATAATATTTAGGTACAGCAGTTTATTTCACTGTATCTCCTTGTGTGAGTGTGTGGGTAGTGTGTGGATAGTGTGTGGGTACTATGGGTGTGTGGGTACTATGGGTGTGTGGGCATTATGGAGAACTAGTCATGGCTAACTGTGACCCTATATACGGGTTACATCGGCCTTAACGCCCTTGTCTCAGCGCTATCTCATATATCCAAATTTCACATATTTGAAAGTATTAGATAACCAAAATATCTGGAAAATATTTAGTTAAAAATACAAATAATAAAATAAAATCGAAAACAGAAAGAAAAAACAATACCCGTGAAAGTGGAAATAAGGAGGAGGCAGAGCAGACGATACACAGGAAGGCAGTAATCATCATCCCCGTGTGAACCAGCCAGAGAAGAACTCCTTCGCCTCACCGTCCACCCGCGTACGATCAGCTGAGTGAAGTTTCCTCGTGTTGCAGTAAACTTTATCTGTAAAAGGACAATTTACTTTTACTTTTATTGTTTATCTTACTGTTTATAACTGTTTATTTTCTCTTACATAATGTACACTAAGTATGGGAGTGTACAGTAAGTTATACCGGATGGCAACAAATTCACATTCGTCTTGCAAATATTAAAACATTACCCTAACAACAGTATTGTATAACAACACGAGCTAAAGTGATGTGTAAAAAGGTCGGTTGCAAAAAGAAATATTATTCTTTTAAGTCTTTTTCAGTTTGTTCAGTGTTAACAACACTATAGGTCATATTTCATGCAGTATGCATATACAATGTTTGCTGAAGGTTTAATACCTTTCTGTTTACTGATGATGTAAAACCCTCGTTAAAATACTTTAGAGTCGTTTACAAAATATTTGGTGCGTTTTCCGGAGCATTGTATGTTTTTACAGCATGCGAGGCGGCAGGTATGTGGACTTTTAAGAGCACTTCACGCTATAGCTCAGTTGGCCACGGATTAGCGAATTACGAACTGAAAATGTTTGGATCGTCATCTGTTTCGTGTAAGCTGTGTCGGACATTTTGTGCTACATTAAAGTCCAGCGATCTGTGGCAGCTGTCGGGCTCCTGCCTGACCACCCTTTGCCTAAGAAGAGCGATTGTCTGAAGGTGTTCGAGTAGTTACTCAATTGTGAAAAAGTGATAGTGAGTCCCATAGACATGGCTGCCAGTTAGGGACAGTGTGGATACGGCACACTACATTGTTGTATTGCTGTATTAATGAGTTGTATGTTGTATTCCTGTATTAATCTTGTATTGGTCTGGTTATTATGATTCATATATAGAACGCCTAGACTCTCTTACTCTCACACAAACATTTCTTCAGGAAGTCTTGAAAATTAAACAACAAAACAACATTGGAGAGTCCGGATTCATTTAACTCTGTATTATGAAGATGTTATCAAGTGTGTGTGTGTGTGTGTGTGTGTGTGTGTGTGTGCTCTCTGTTGTTGTCCGTCAATATTCAATTTTCGTTTCATCTTCTTCTGTTTTGGGGGGGAAAGAAGAATTCCCTTTTCATCCGTTTTATTTTATTTCCGTTGTCCTGTAACCTTCAGACTTTAAAAAGCGTATTCTTAACTGTTGCTACCGTGAATGGCCAATTGTTCAAGCCCCTCCCTCTTCCTCTCTTGAACAACTATGAACTGTGTGTCGTTAGTCATTGATCAAAAGAAACTCATTTTTTTTCTCGATATTGTTTGATGTTTACAGAGGTTTATAGATTTGCCCAACGGAGTCTACCAGCTGATAAGGGATGGCTCAAAGCGCTACCAATAGTGCTGTGGCTGACTTATTTTCTAACATATAAAAAGAGCAGGGAGAGATCAGACGATGTGCTCTTATCAGATCTATTCACAGGGGGCTCGTTCCCTTCCTTGATTAAAGATATTTGAAAATACCCTGTACACACACACACACACACACACACACACACACACACACTCTTTCTGGTAACGGTAATGCTGTCGGCGCTTCTTTTGTTGACAGTGGGCCAGTGGTGGTATTGCAGCAGACGGACCCTGCCTCACCTTGTTTAACCCAGACTCCCCTGCGTTGCAATGTCACTCTCTCTCTCTCTCTCTCTCTCTCTGGCAGACATGTTTCAGTACACTGTAACAGATGGTAGTATTCCTTTTTTACTTTATTCCTTATTTCTCTTTTCTTATTCGTAATCTTTCTTTGTTCATTTTACTCGTCAGAGAGGGGGGGGAGGTAGATGACTGGTGAGGCGGGAGAATTGAGGAAGGAGGGAGGGAGAGGAGGCTCACGGCTGGGTTGTGGTTAGGCTAGGCCCTTACACCAAGGGGAGACGGAGGAAGAATGGACGGGGACGATGATAAACGGGGAACAGGAATAACCTGTGACAACTGAGACACTAGGGGAAGCAGGTGACAGGTGTGTTGTTACTCAGGACTTGTTGTGTACCACCAAGACACTTATTAACGGTTACTGCATTTATTGAATACTTTTATTAGGGTATGGAAATTACACTTCAAAACGATAAACCTAGCTAGTTAAACAGGGGTCAGTCTCCCTAGCTAGTTAAACAGGGGTCAGTCTCCCTAGCTAGTTAAACAGGGGTCAGTCTCCCTAGCTAGTTAAACAGGGGTCAGTCTCCCTAGCTAGTTAAACAGGGGCCAGTCTCCCTAGCTAGTTAAACAGGGGTCAGTCTCCCTAGCTAGTTAAACATGGGTCAGTCTCCCTATCTAGTTAAACAGGGGTCACATGAATCAATACATTTCGTGAAGCGGATAAGACCTGAACGGTACTCGCTGAGAGGCTGTATATCCTGCCTTGCTGGGGTATGAACTCAGCCTCCAACCAATCAGCACAGTTAGGCCTATGACATCACACCCACAGGCCATTGTGATTGGCTCACGGCTCAGGCACTCCTGGTTAGCGGGAAACTCGTTTAGTGTGTTATGGCGGGTAATTTTAGCTAAGCTGAATTTTCCTGTATTTCCTCTAAAACACGACACAATCTATTCCAAAAAGCTTGGCATTGTTACAAGACAAGTACTCAAGACGTGTTGGAGGTCTCTGATGTTGAAACTTGTTGTATTATAAAAATGATAAACTGAAGTAAAAAAAAAACCCAGTTAACTAGAGAAAGAGTGTCCAGCGACAAAGAAGACCAAGAAGACCAAGATTCGTATCATCATTGTGAGTCTTAATAAATCTGACTGTGGGTCGTATATTGCAGTCTTGTGGAGTTTCTTTCTTCCACGAACAAAACATTTGGTCCCGGATGTCATTGTGTCTTTGTTGGCCAGACTGACACAGGAACACACACCAATATCTTTATTAGAGACAAAAATAATGAGTTATTTCCCCATCCAGTATTTAAGGTGTCTTGGGAGATAACATCCTTGATGACGTTGGAAGTTTGGAAAATTTAGAAAGAGAAAATATTTATAGTGTTTGCACTGGTAATAAAGTAGAAACTCTCAATCCGTTTTTTTTTTTTGAAAGTTATAGAAATTTTTTATTTATGATGGCCACACAGGTCCTTATAGGTCCGTTAGAGGCAGTGTGGATACAGCATACTGAATACCAACCTTTAATATACAAGGGGGTAATGTGGCTGACACTGCACTCCACAGCCTTTCATTTTCTCAGCTGTAAAGTTAGGTACTCGTTCTGCAGCTGTGGCCGGCCCTGAGACTCGAACCAGCAGGCAACCGGTTAGGTCAGGAGGCTAGTATTTTATCCACTCAGCCACCGTAAGATTTATAAAGGTGCGGTAAAGAAATATTGAGGTGAACGACATCAACGATAAATGTGAAAGTTTTCAGATTTATGAAATATGAAAAAGATGGACTAAAGTGAACAAAATCCTCGGGTCAAGTTGACGAATGTGATGGTTTGTGATTTATGAACGGGAGGCTTTGGAAATTGATGATGGATTAATTTGAAGAAAATGAATTAAAGTTAAGAGAGAGAGAGAGAGTTTTTGAGTTTGGAGGTCTTGTAAATTTAAGATATATTAGACATGAGAAAGAAATAAGGTGAAGGGGAAGAGAAGAAAAAAGAAGAATAAATAGGAAGAAGAAGAAGAAAGGGTTGAGTGAGGTAGGTGGCGAGTCAGGCAGTGAGTGTGGGGATAGTGGGGTGGAGAGGGAGTGGGGTGTTCACGATGGCTCAATACCAGCAGGCGTTGGTGGAGTGTAAATACCGCCTCTGCATTATCCTAGCAACCACCCTCACGCTACACTCACGGGTCTACTTCCACGGGTACATGACGTCGAGGTGTGTAGTGGTCAGGTGAGGGAGGGAGGGAGGGAGGGTGTTGGAGAGAGAGAGAGAGGAAGATAAGTCGCCACCACCCGTTACCGACACCACCACCACCATCAACAACAACCACCACCATCAACAACAACCACCACCATCATCAACAACAACAACAACCTTAGAAAAATATGTTACGTGATACGAAAACAATTACCTTATATAGTGACCTATTTACCGACCCTGACACACACACACACACACACACACACACACACACATTAGCATCAGAATTATACAGAGATTATAGGAGAAGTAGCAATTATTATGTAGCTTAATTTAGTGTGGTAGTGAAGATATATAATCCAGGTATATAATCCAGGTATAAATGTTGATATTTACTTATGGGTGTTCGTGAGTGTTTAAGTTACGTCTTATACTTCGAGAAATATTCGTGGCATCAGCCTTTGTCAATCAGAGGTTAGAAAGTTTCGCCATGTTGGCTTCTGTATGTACACACGGTATGTACACAAGGTATGTACGCATGACTGGATGTTTTATTCAGGGGGTAAATATGTCGTTTTAACATGGTGTGGAACTAACTACTGAGAGAGAGATACATACATACATACATACATACATACATACATACATACATACATACATACATTACACGATAGCCTCTTGTCTTGTTGGCTCACGCTTGACACTACTGCGCCCTCTTAATCATCAGGATTTGAGAGCCATTAGGACTGGGCCCCAGATGATTAGGATATAATGGACTGGATTGGGTTCTGCTAGGAGTGAGGCCCACCCCACCCTCATCACCACCCCACCCTCATCACCACCCCACCCTCATCACCTCCCCACCCTCATCACCTCCCCACCTTCTTCACCACCCCACCCTCATCACCACCCACATCCTCATCCCTTACCCACCCTCATCACCACCCCACCCTCATCACCACCCCATCCTCATCACCCACCCCACCCTCATCACCACCCCACCCTCATCACCACCCTTCCCCATAACTTCGTCAGTAGTGTAATAAGTCTTCCTCTTTATACCGCCGGCACAGGAGCTTATCTGAAGGAGGGAGATATTTGGGGGGAGTCTTGATCGATCGTCCCAGAAGAGAGAGAAAATTAACTTAAAGACCCTGGAAATTGTCTTTATTCTCAGTGGCTCGTAAAATAATGTTTCTCCCATACTGAAGGTGAAATATAACATCTGACTCAACCACGACGTAATGCAATCAAGGAAGTATGGCATCAAAATAACCCTGAGACTGTATCGTACACAGTCTTATTCTCAGTAACAAAGTGGTAAAAAAAATGACTTACGATTCTTTGAGACTTTTAACACTGTGATGGCTGAAGCATTAGAGCATGGGTTTAATTTCATTGAAGTACAGGTAACATGTACAACTGCTGACAAAATTCTCTGAACACTTGAGAGGCATTAGGTGAAGGGAATGTAATTTTAAAGTAACATCTCAGAATGTTCTTTATATTAACGAGTATTATTATTATTATTATTATTACTTTTATTATTATTTTGTGTTTCCGCCATAATATGTGATGAAAAAACAGCATTATTAGATATGTGTAAACTAATCACATATACGATCCTTAAGTAGATACCAGATATTGCCAAGTGTTCAAGGAATTTTGCCTGCAACTGTACAGGACTCCAGTATATGTTGAGGTTAGAGAATTAAATGACTACAGGGTTAGGGTATTTCACCATAGGGAATTTTCGTGTGGGCTCCACAGGTAACAGTCAGTCGAGATGATTAGGAAAAAATATAGATCTTATCACCTGTCTGAGTAACATAACTATCATCCTTACCTGTGACCTTTAACCCAATCTTGACCTTTGACCTAGTCTTTGAGATTGTTCCGTCTAGACAACCTATTTTAACCACGATACAGCAAACCGATATTTAGGTGGATGGGGGAGGGGGGGGGCAGGGTCTTTCGCCGACAGACAAACACGTAGGCGAAGAGATGACGTGATTGCAATATCTCCTTCAAACACTGAGTGAGGATTAACAAGCATAAGTAAAATGGAGTTAAGTGTTTTAGTGTTGATATTAATTTGTGGTGTCGTGACTTTTTGGATCACCTGAAGATTAAACTTCCTAACTCAATCAGGGAGGGTTAGGTTAGGTTAGGTTAAGTTAAGTTGTAGTAGGTTAAGTTAAATAAAGTTAGGATTGGTTAATTAGATTAGGTTAGCTGAAGTTAGATTAGGTTCGTTTAGGTTAAGTGAGATTGGATTAGGTTAGATAAAGTTTGATTAGGATAAGTTGGGTTAGGTTAGGTTAATTTAAGTTATGTTTCTTTATAATTAACTCACGTTTTTTAATTAATAACTAATTTTAAGCGTTAATTAAACCAGGTAGGTGAGCGGGATAAAACAATAAATTAATTAATAAACCCAGGTAGTAATTAAACCAGGTGGACGTATCATTAATCACAGTCATACATTTTTACAAAGTGAATGAGCTGGCTATACTTAGGATGTATTTAAAGGATAATTTTTAATACTACTGTTGGTGTATTAGTGAATGTAAAGTAATAAATATGCAAAGCTTGTGTATAGTGAAAATGTTGGCGTGTTGACTTAACATATTGTTGTGTACGAGTTTCACCTTCCCATCAACGTGCCTTTATGCTATTTTTATGTGTGTGTGGGGGGGGGGGCTGCAAGAGGTGGGTCAAGGTCACATAGGATGGATAGGGGATGCATCACGGGGCTTGGATCCAATATGTTCACTATACTTGGAGGGTTAGATTATATAGTTAGATTAGCGTTGTTTAGGTTATCATCTTATAGGTTAGGTTAGTTTAGTGTGTGTGTGTGTGTGTAATCATCAGGTGAAATAAAGTTGGGGTGTCTATTCTTCTGGTGATCCCTGAGGAGGAGTAGGTGGAGGCGGGGTAGTGAGGGACGGTGTGGTGAGAGGGACTTTATCAGGTCGGCCCTTCCGTCTCCACCCTCACAGAAAATTCTCTTTTGTGCGTCTAACGAGGCAGGATAATCCCCTTCACGTCCACCCAACCTGCCTCACAATTTTCACTGTGTTTTTCTCTGTCTATCCCTGGTGTCTGGATTTCACCGGTTTTCGGAGCTTACTGGTGTCCGGATTTCACTGATGTACGGATCTCACTGGTGTCTGGATCTCACTGGTGTCCGGATCTCACTGGTGTCCGGATTTCACTGGTGTCTGGATCTCACTGGTGTCCGGATCTCACTGGTGTCTGGATCTCACTGGTGTCCGGATCTCACTGGTGTCTGGATCTCACTGGTGTCCGGATCTCACTGGTGTCCGGATTTCACTGATGTACGGATCTCACTGGTGTCTGGATCTCACTGGTGTCCGGATCTCACTGGTGTCTCAGCTTGTAAGTCCACACTACATAGTTCCTGATGCTATGTGACCAAAAGATTAAGTTTTATTGAAATACCAACAAGAATCACCACGACCAGCATAGTATGACCAACTTCCTCATATATAACTAACATGGTAAATACAGATCTCAAGTGAGGTGCGCTATAAGGTTTCATTCAGGTATATTTTTATTCCTCCCAGTTGTCGTGTGTGGAAGGAACGGTTAGTGTCCGTTTGCATGCCTAAGGTGTTGTTTTAGGTATCATAATAAGTATTTTAAGCCATATAACCTCCCAGGCGTACACTTAGAGCACGTGTGGGTGTACAGGTGGGTGATGGTGGGAGGAACTGGAAGGTGTGTTTGTGCCAGACACTCTTCTCATTATTTACGTATTTTGTAGATTATTGTCACCGGTTGGAGGGATGGACAACTGCAGAGTCTTGGAGGTCGGTGGCTGGGTGGTGGGCGTGCGAGGGCTGGGCGGCGGTGCATCAGTTGGCTGCCCCTGAAGGACTCGGTCAGTGGAGAAGAGGAAATCTTGGGCTGACTGGCTGGAGATTTTTTCTTTTAAGCGGTGTGTCGCCATCCTCGGCCATGTACATCCTCCATGATCTGGGCTTTTGAGTATTGCTGTCATCTGTGATTGCCAAATGGTGTGTTGTGCTTCTAGTAACATCTGCATGGCGGTTTTACAGTTTCCCGTACTAAAAAAAAAAAAGACAAGAGTGTTTGGGCTGTTGTATATATTCCGATTGCCGATAGTAACGTCTCTTTTTTTTATGCGTTGGTTTGATGTGACTAACGAGAGGGTTGCAGGACACATCTAATGGTAAGTTGAAATGTTTCATCAAGTGACTGGCTGGCTGTCCGGCTGTGCACGAGTTACCTTAATACTGGGGTGGTATTTTCCAGAGCTTTTGACGTCGGAGTTGGTGATTGGTTTCCCCGAGTCGGTCTTGTGTTTGATGGATTAGACTCCTGTGTTGTAGATAGTTTGACTGACTGGCCAATCCTCCCGTGACTGGTAGAGTGGGCGAGACCTCATACTTCACCGATGTGTTGCTGATTAAATGATCTCCCTCACACCCCATCCTCCTAACTCCCCAGGCCACCCCATCCCCCTAACTCCCCAGGCCTCCCCATCCCCACACCCCAGCCTCCTAACTCCCCCACCCCCTCCCCACACCCCCTCCTAACTCCCCAGGCCACCCCCCTCCCCCACCCCACCTCCTCCCCAGGCCCCACACCCCAGCCTCCTAACTCCCAGGCCACCCCCTCCCACACCCCAGCCTCCCCCCCCCCCACCCCTCCCCCCACACCCCAGCCTCCCTAACTCCCCAGGCCCACCTCCTCCCACACCCTCCTAACTCCCCAGGCCACCACCCTCCTCCCCACCCCAGCCTCCCTGCCACCCTCACAACCCAACTTCAACTCCCCCAGTTCAGTAACACTCCCACGCTCCAGCTTCCAAACTCCTGCAGGTCAGACACCCCCACACCCCCCCCCACACCCCAGCCTCCCCCACACCCCCAGCCTCCCTCCCCGTGCTACAGTTTGTTCGCCTCAATTGGCCCAGAACCATTAATGTAGGGAGGCGACAAAGAGTGTGTGCATCACCATACAAATTTAATCTCATATTACCGGAACATTTACACCAAGTGGCTGAGTCCCGGCAAAGAGGATTACCTGTTTTATGATGCCAAATTTAGCAGCAGTTAATGACGGTGATAAAGAGGCGGGAACACGCAGGAGGCGACCTGGTGTTACTCACAGTTAATTATTTTGGTCGGTGTGGGCGTGAGGGGGTTGGTGCAGCAGGGTGGGCGTGGGTGGCAGGGTGGTGGGTGTGAGGTGGTGTGGTGGATGGGGCAGGGTGGTGGGTGCAGCAGGGTGGTGGGTGTGGGGGAGGGTGGTGCAGGGGTGGTGGGTGTGGGGGGGTGGTGCAGCAGGGGTGGGTGGGAGGGAAGGGTGGGGCAGGGTGCAGCAGGGTGGTGGGTGGTGCAGCAGGGTGGTGGGTGTGGTAGGGGTGGTGGGGTGGAGGGAAGGGTGGTGGGTGCAGCAGGGTGGGTGGGGGGAGGGTGGTGCAGGGTGGTGCAGCAGGGTGGTGGGTGTGAGGGAAGGGTGGTGCAGCAGGGTGAGGTGTGGGGGGAGGTGGTGCAGCAGGGTGGTGGGTGTGAGGGAAGGGTGGTGCAGCAGGGTGGTGGCAGGGGGGGGGGGGGAGGGTGGTGCAGCAGGGTGGGTGGGGAGGGTGGTGCAGCAGGGTGGTGGGTGTGGGGGAGGGTGGTGCAGCAGGGGTGGTGGGTGTGGGAAGGGTGGTGCAGCAGGGTGGTGGGTGTGAGGGAAGGGTGGTGCAGCAGGGTGGTGGGTGTGAGGGAAGGGTGGTGCAGCAGGATATGGGCGTGGGGAGGGTGGTGCAGCAGGGTGAGTGGATGGTGCAGCAGAGATATGGGCGTGAGGGCAGGGGTGGGTGTGGGGAGGGTGGTGCAGCAGGATGGTGGGTGGGCGATATGGGCGTGACGGGTGGGTGGTGTGCAGGGTGGTGGGCGTGAGGGAGGGATGCAGCAGGTGGTGGGTGTGAGGACGGGTGGTGCAGCAGGGTGGTGGGTGTGAGGTTGTGCAAGCAGGGTGGTGGGCGTGAGGGGAGGGTGGTGCAGCAGGACGGTGGGCGTGGGGGAAGGGTGGTGCAGCAGGGATATGGGCGTAAGGGCAGGGCGGTGGGCGTGAGGGGAGGGTGATGGGCGTGAGGGGAGGGTGGTGGGCGTGATGGGTGGGCGTCACCACAGTTACTAACAGATGCAACAAGTACAGTATATGGACCAATTAACTCGAGTTAGGATAAAAGTCCCTCTGGCAGTATATGAACCTCTTGGAGAACAATAGAGTGAAGACTGTTCTAGTGTGTGGCCAGACTCAGGGTTACGTAAGAGAACAATACGTCCTGGACTCTGAGGATATGGAATACTTTAGGGAAAGATCCAAGAAAAGTCGTTGAATAAGATAACTGATATGTTAAGATAAGTCACCTCGTAATGTACTGAAATACTCGAGTATCTTCGCCACCACAACCTGACCACTGGAGTCTGACGGACCTTTTTTACCTCGGCTCTGTAATCCTTTTGTGCCACCGCTCACAGGATGAGTACGATATGGGGTGCGCAGTAAACTACCCGCGACAAAGTTCAACTCAAAAGCACTGAAATAAATCTTGATGAGCAGCACGTGTGACGTAATCATCCTGGTTAGTGGCACGTATTGTCAGGTGACCTTGGCCCGGGTGTACTGTACATTACAACATGCAGTACGCCAGTGTCTGCCAACCCGCATGTTTGGTGTTTACCAGACTCGCTGGAGGGAGGTAGAGCATTGTAGGGGGTTGTATGTCGCAATTATTACAATACACACAACTGTTGTGCTACACACACATGTCGGTGACACACTTGTCAGCGCTTACTCACACACCTATTGTATCTGGTGCGCATATAGAGGTCATGCCGCCAGCACACGTCAGCGTCATTGGGCGTATCGGCGTTAGTGGTGCTTCTACCTTACCAGAACACCGGCGATGGAGGTCCCTAGAGGTGTCGCCAGTGCTAAAGGTAACGTGAGCGATTAATTCCATAATACTTCTCTCCTATATACTGCCAGGACTGTTGAGCGTGTCCCACCTGTTGTGTTTTGGCTGGGTTCCCTTGTTCTAAAAGAGTGACATAACCTTAATTAATCTACTCCAACCTTCCATGACCATTAGGTTTGTACTTAGCTCTAATAGGCCTCAGTTTTAATAATTAGTTTAATTCGTCTCATGAGGCCTGGGACCCATTGTACCTGTAACTCAAGTGGTCTAGTGTTCATTGTCTTTTAACTGAACTTCCAGGTAAACTTAATTAAGCTCAGTGCCAGCAGTAGGAGTACCGTGAACACACAGCACGACCCTCACTGGCTCTCACCCTTGTCACCAGAGGAGATGAGTTTATAAGAGTTGATAAAAACCCAAACTAGCGAGAATTCCTCTGCACCCTCCCCATGACCCCGTGATAATATTTGTCTTAAAGAAATCTTCATCATAATCCTGTTAATGTTTATATACTTAAAAATATATCAAGCAGACGTAGATAATCTTGTGCACTTAATGTGAACAGATAGTAAGGCTAGAGTTGGGTGTAGGTCCACGTTAAGGTAAATGAACGTAATTTAGTGGACTATGTTATTCTAAACTCGGCTTAACTTATAATGGACTAGTTATATGGGACTGTGTAATATATCCGTCCTGTTTGATAATTCCTTCATGATTATAGAAAACGAATAAATTATAAAGACCAAAAAAATATATATTACCTTTGATTACTTTACTCCCGAAAAAAACAACTTAAATTTAATCTTTTAACCTAATTAATTACTTTGCTACAAAAAATGGGGAAAATGAAAGTAATAGCCACAATGTGCAGACCATGACATCAATGACACATAAACAACAAAGGGTTCAGATTTGTTTACATCAGTGTTGTCAGATACTGTAGAGGATCTTTGGGATTGAGTTTATCATATTACTGTCTTATGCATCACAAGTTTACTAAGTTAGAAAAGACTCGGGGTTAAATCATCGTGCCCAAGGTGTTAAGACTGATGTTACTTTACTAATGTAGTCTGAGTGAGTCGTGTTAACTGGCTTCATGTGATTAACGTGTATAAGACGAGGGTGTAGCGCTCAGGTACCCGTTGACAATTCGTGATGATGGTAGACCCAGGGCAGCGTCCCTCTGTGCACTGTAAACACAAATCACGAGGATACGCCTTAGGTTAATGTAGTTACCATGATACATGTGTGAGGTTACTGTAGTCACTAGTATACGTGTAAGGATACTGCGATCACCAGGATATGTAGTCGCCAGGATACAGTGGTCGCCAGGATACTATAGTCGCCGGGATACAATGGTCGCCAGGATATGTAGTCGCCAGGATACAGTGGTCGCCAGGATACTATAGTCGCCAGGATACGTTTAAGGATACCGTAGTCACCAGGAGGAAGCCCCGCGGCCACCACCACACCGTTACTTAGCCGAAGTCGTCCTCCATCACGTGACGGTGGCGAGGGAGGGAGGGAGGGATACCTGTAGGTGGGTGAGGGGTACCTGTAGGTGGGTGAGGGGTACCTGTGGGTGGGTGTGGGGTACCTGTGGGTGGGTGAGGGGTACCTGTGGGTGGGTGAGGGGTACCTGTAGGTGGGGTGAGGAGGTGCCTGTAGGTGGAGTGAGGGGGTACCTGTGGGTGGGTGTGAGACGCAGTAAGATTGGGGTGTGCTGCAGGGGTACCTGTGGGTGGGTGAGGGGTACCTGTGGGTGGGTGAGGGGTACCTGGTAGATTGGATGAGGGGTACCTGTAGGTGGGTGAGGGGTACACCTGCCTGTATGGGTGGGTGGGGTACCTGGGTGGGTGAGGGGTACCTGTGGGTGGGTGTGGGGTGCCTGTAGGTGGGTGAGGGGGTGCCTGTGGGTGGGTGTGCTGGGGTGCCTGTGGGTGGGTGGGGGTGCCTGTAGATTTGGGTGGGGGTACCTGTGGGTGGGTGAGGGTTCCTGTCTCACGGAGGTGCTTACCGCCACTTGCTCCAGGGAAACAAAATTGATCGTGGTGGGAGAATTGCAGTCAGGGGTGATGTGGGGAGGGGAGGACATTGTTGATCCCGAATTCACCATGAAGAAAATTGTTGATAATGGAAGGAAAAAATCGTTGTGTTATGTACAGTTGTGAAGTTGATGGACAGTGTTGGTGTGATAGTTTGTTTACAGTAAGGATGGAGGTTCGACCCCCATGAAGAACCGTACACTAAACACGCACGCACACGCACACACACACACACGCCTCGGTCTTGTCTATGTAACAGGTAAACTTCAATAACTCTTATGAATGGTCGTCGTTGCCTTTATTTCAGGTTTATTATTGCAATAAAATGTCATATTAGTGTGTTGTTTAACGTGAAATGTATATTATATAATATATTAATGTGATTTAACAAAGGCCCTTTAGTGCAGTTTCGAGGTAAGCAAATACACAAGTTATCAATAAGTAAAGATTAACAAAAAAAGGGTATAGCCGCTTGCATTTACACCTGGTACAATGGCTGGTGTGTTTTGCGAGATGTGACAACTATGTGTTTGTTTACATTGTATTAAAACTCCCAGAATGGCCCTAAGTAACTTAACAATAGTAGCCAGACTAAAGACGCTAAATTCCACAGAGGTGCCACATCTCACAGAATACACCAGCCACTGTACCAGGTGTAAGTGCAGGCGACTGTACTTGTTTTGTTATGAAGGTATGGGCTGAAGATAGGGTAGGTAGTGTGTTCAGTGGTAGTGAGTATCGAGGTATAGTATAGTGAGGCAGCGTCAGGAAGGGAAACCACAGTACAGCGTAATGTTGGTGTGTGACCGAGGTAGCGTCTTAGCTGTTGGTTGGTTATGAAGACACACAGCCAGTGGTAGCTTGCTTCCTCAAGTCCTGCCCCGCCCCGCCCCGCCCCGCCCCGCCCCGCCCCAGCAATACCAGACTTCAATTCCGTCCTACCCTGGCTATCCACACACTCGGGGGGGGTATGAAACCTCACCCCCTCACATTTTTCTCTGGCCAATAAAATTATTCTCCATTACACATTACATTTCATCCCGTCTCCATTAAGTGTCCATTTATGGGAGTGGAATAAAGATGAATAATTTGTGAGTCATGACGTAAGAGGATAAAGAGTGTTTTATGTAAATGTGCACTGACTAGCTGTAGCTGGGAGAGGTATGGTGGACCGCAGCTGTAGAGGGAGGGAGGGTGAGGTGAGGTGAGTGTGAAGGGGTGAAGTGAGGTGAGGTGAAGGGATAAGGTGAGGGAGTGAGATGAAGTGAGAAAGAAGACATCATATAGGATAGGTGAGGTGTGAGGTACTATTCTGGTCATGCTCTCAACTTGCTGTATAAAATTCCTGACCTTCCTAACACCCATACTTAAAAATTCTGGTGGGAAATTTGCATAAAGATAAGATAAAAAAAACCTAGATACCGTACCACATTTTATAAGCGTTGGGCAAATCAAACACAAAACTCACTTTATTTCGTTTCATCTCACAATAGACGGTTTTAGAAGTAGCGTAAATTGTCGTTCAGAAAGTCCACAAAGGGATTATATAACATTACGAATCATTATTAAAATTTGTGTTAAGTAAAGAAATGAAAATGGATAAATAGGATGAAATATATTGAATGATTTGTACTTTGAGATGACTTGACACTGATACGTGAAGTCTCCTTGACACCACCACAGCTTCTACTGATACTTTCTGACACCACCACAGCTTCTACTGATACTTTCTGACACCACCACAGCGTCTACTGATACTTCCTGACACCACCACAGCTTCTACTGATACTTTATGACACCACCACAGCTTCTACTGATACTTTGACACCACCACAGCTTCTACTGATACTTTCTGACACCACCACAGCTTCTACTGATACTTTGACACCACCACAGCTTCTACTGATACTCTGACATCATCACCACCATCGTCATCATTATTATAGAATTAATTAAGTTTATTTTTTCTTCAGATTTTGTTTTTTTGGTTTAATTTTACTACAAGTTACGTTCCGGATCACCATAAGAATTGTCACCCGGTTAGGTTAGGTTAGGTTAGGGTGGTTAATCGTAAAGGTGAAATAAACTGGGGTGGAGATTCTTCAGGTGATTGTCTACATGTCAAAAATACATCTCAGGTGGTGAGTTAAGACTAATTAGTAGGTAATATATTGAGTATGCTAGACCACACACACACACACACCTTGTTCACCTGTTCCGGCTAATATCACTTTAATTATACACCTTGTCACTTGAGATATAGCCATTATTATTATTATTATTATTATTATTATTATTATTATTATTATTATTATTCTATCAAGGTGACGATAAACTTTCACTGTGAGGCGTGCTGGTGCTTTCTCTTCAGCTTGCTTATACGATAATTAGCCTTACGCCGTTAGTGAAGGTTGAGAAGCGAAAGTGATTTTACTTCAATATGCTGTCGGAAATTTGCATGGGCTTAGCCGTAGCATTTGCCCCGGGTTCGTGGATAAAGTTCAGCGTTGTGCAAAATTAGTTGTAAAGTTTTGCGTTCAATTTTCTAAAGATTTGGAAATTTGCATAAGACTGAACGCTGTAACCTGCTGCAGCCCCCTGTGATGAGTGTGTGTGTGTGTGTGTGTGTGTTATGACGTCACGATACTTACACTAGACACGAGTATTATGTACACCACTCACACACAAACCCAGACCCAAGTGAGGTTTTTTCCCACAAATAACATGCTGTTTTGTCTCTTGTCTTGGTGAAACTAATATCCCCACAACGTTTATCAGACTGGTGTAAAGAACGAGGCAATATTCTCTGTGTTGGGAGTGTTGCAGGCACCGGCGGACACACACACACACATACACACACACACACACACACACACACACACACAGTGGCAACAACCGGGAAATGGCGGAATTATCTCGTAAAGTGAGGCATTATGGGTAATTACACTGTTGTCCACCATCCTAAAGTTGTGGAGATATACGTAACACATCTTCTATTTAGGGGAATTTTTCATGACAATATCCAACCAGAGATAATTGCCTCAACGTCTGATCATCAAAGCACACGCGCACACACACACACACACACACACACACACACACACACTCCACACCATCTCTCGTCTTGGGATAAAATTACGAGTTGGCGACAAAGCACATTATTTTTAGGATTAAATAAACGCATAAACAGTATTACCAGAATGGATAAAAAAAAATTCTTTATGTGCTAAGGAATTACTCTGAGCTAATGGAAGGATGAAATGCGTTGAACAGAGGAAGAAAAAAAGTAGGATTTTAATTTGTTTTTAATTTACGGGAATTAGGACACAGAAAAATCTTATTGAATCAATAATAAGATAATTAAGAAGCCATGATAAAGTGTGGAAAGAAGGAGAATAAACCAGGATATAAGAAAACCGAAGATAAAGAGGTATAAAATGCTAAGAAGGAACAAGTTCATACGATTGAGTTACACAAGTTAATGAAAGTTAAATCAGGTAAATTGAGTTAATCTATATTAAGTCTCCGGTGTTGTCAGGAGTTAGTTTAACAGTTAGGGTTGATGCTGAGTCCTAGTGGGCCCCAACTAAATTAGGCCCTTGATGATTGGGGCCCAGTCCTTTATGTGCTCCAGCTCTTAATGGGTTTTAGTCCTCATGGTTAGGTTAGGTTGTTGCGAGTCGCTAGGAAAATCGAATTAGTAAATGAGGAGGAAATGAGTTAGTAATTATGAGGTAAAACGAAAATGTAAATACAAAGAGGGAAATAATTAAGATGTAAAGGGGAAAATAATGATATAAAATGAAAATAGAAGAAGGAAATATTAAGGAAAATGAAGAAGAAACAGGAAAAAATGAAGAAAATAAAAATCTTTGCAACTAATATTAAAAGATAATTAAGAAAACTGGACACGCGAGAATAGAGAGGAAAGGGGGAGATAGAAAAAATAATAATCCGTAAATAAAAAAATATATAAAAATGACTGAAAATAAAGTATAAGTAACTTGCAAGTATTAAAGTGCATCAGAATGTTTCGCTTTACGGGAAACTTGGCCTAAGTTGTGTATTAAGTTCATTAGTTAGTGAGGACTTACCCCCGCCCCCCCCAAGCTCTAACCTAACCTCAATCAACGCCACCTAACTTAACCTACTATCACCTTACTTTACATGAACTAACCTAACCAAACCTAACTTAACCTCACCAAATCTCACATTTATTGGCTGGTGTGAAAATTTTGAACACTGTATAGAATCACTCCCATTCAGTCAGTCAGTCAGCCATTACCCCAGTCAGTCAGCCATTACCCCAGTCAGTCAGCCATTACCCCAGTCAGTCACTCAGTACCTCAGTTAATCAGCCAGTCATTCATTCAGTGAGCCATTACCCCAGTCAGTCACCCAGCACCTCAGTTAATCAGCCAGTCATTCATTCAGTGAGCCATTACCCCAGCCAGTCATTAACTCAGCCAGACAGTTAGTCAGTTAATAGATCAGTCAATCATTGGGATCAGTCAACCAGTCGCACTTAACAATTGACACCGTTGTTCACAGTGCCATATAGTGCCATGTGAGGTAGAGAGTCACTGTGTGTGTGTGTGTGTGACAGTGCCGTGCCTCGTACCAGCTCGACCGTGTCATGTCTTACACCTATTTAACATGACGGTTATGTCACTGGCTATATGTCACGCGGGATGAAGCTGATGACCCGGTGACAGTGTAGGAGTGTGGTGGTGGTAGTGGTGGTTGAGTGTGTTGATGGTGTGGTAGTGGTGGTTGAGGATGGTGGTGGTTGAGGATGGTGGTAGTTGTAGGTGGTCGTGGTGAAGGTGGGAATGATGGTGGTAATGGAGAGAGAGAGAGTGTGTGTAATAGTGCCTGGAGCCTCACTTAAGCTGGAGCTTCTCAAAGAGTATTAAGCTCCTCACACTTGCAGGAAACACCTCGCTTAAAGCTCCACTCACGCCTATCTTTCCAAGCCAATAGCTCCTCTAACTTAGCCGGGAGAACCAACTAGCCTGGAGTCCTATTTTTACGTATCTAATAATTTTTATTTTGGACGATCTACTAGCCTGGAGTCCTATTTATTTTAACCTGCATTTACGCCTGACCCTCCACGTTGCATCCTGAAGCCAGACTGAGCCTCCCAACCCGCGGCCCCTGAAAGGTTACCAGGTCTAGGCCAGGGTGACGTAGTGTGTATACCTAGACGCTGACGGTAGATGGCAGCACAGTTACCTTCAACACCATCACGTATCTTCACTGTTTTGTACCCTCACCATCATGTACCCTCACCACCACAACGTACCCTCACCACCACCACGTACCCTCACCACCACTGCATGTCTAATCTGATGCAACTCAAACACACCCAAATATAGGTCAAGGCTTCTAACACACACACACACACACACACACACACACACACACAACAATATTAATTCCCACTTTCTACAATTAAATATCCAAACACTGTTTACTATACTATCAAAAACGTTATTTCGTAAAATTTGCTCTTAAAATTTCATGCGAGGGTGTGAGTGACGTCATAGTCAAGGAATGAGTACATGACTGGGATTGGGTGGATTTGTGTGAGGCAGCAGGTGACGTCACAGCCAAGGAATGGGTACATGACTGGGATTGGGTGAATTTGTGTGAGGCAGCAGGTGACGTCACAGCCAAGTAATGGGTACATGACTGGGATTGGGTGGATTTGTGTGAGGCAGCAGGTGACGTCACAGCCAAGGAATGGGTACATGACTGGGATTGGGTGGATTTGTGTGAGGCAGCAGGTGACGTCACAGCGTAAGGGAATGGGTACATGACTGGGATTGGGTGGTTATTAATAGAAGCAGCAGGTGACGTACAGCGTAATGGGCACATGACTGGGATTGGGTGGATGGATGGAATGTTGTCTTGGGAGTCGTTTACCTTGGCTGTGAGAGGTGAAGGTGTAGGTGACGCAGAAACTATTCGCCTGGTGTAACGCTTCCTTCCTTCCTTCCTTCCTTCCTTCCTTCCTTCCTTCCTTCCTCCTCTTTCTTTGTCTTTTACTCCTCTTTCTTCTTTTCTTCTCTTCCTCATCCTCTTTGTTCCTTTGCTTTTGTTTCTTCCTCGATTCATCTTCTTTCTTCCTCCCCTGTGTGTGTTTGTGTGTGTGTGTGTGTGTGTGTAAACATTAAGAGTCACAGTTGCTCACTCAGGCGTTCGAAGACTTAGTGAGTTTTGTTATTTGTGTATTTTTTGTGGCGTAGATATTATTATTATTATTATTATTATTATTATTATTATTATTATTATCATCATCATCATCATCATCATCATCATTATTATTATTGCAGCTGTTGTTATTAAAGATCAGTACATATTGTTGATTCATAATTCATTATTTTCCCGTTAAAAATCTATATACGAAGTTTATTTAATCGTTTATTTTATTTATTTATTTATTTATTTGTTTATTTACTTAAGACACCAGTTAAGAGCAGAAGCCACTGTTGGTGAGTTAGCTGAGAGGCAGAACTGAACAGGTTGTGAGGGGGAAGGGATATGGTAACAGTGGTTCATTGTAAGGAAGTGTAAACTGATTGGCTACACTGTATTGTTTATGTAAGAGTGTAAACAAGAGACTATGTATGATGGTTGGCTACACTGTATTGTTTATGAGAGTGTAAACAAGGGTATGTATGCTGGTTGGCTACACTGTATTGTTTATAAGAGTGTAAACAAGACGGTGTAACTTTGCTTCACTCCGGCTAGGTACGTACCAACTCATGCTTGATTCAGTGACATACGGTGATGAAAATACGCGGCGGTAGTTGTGGCTGTATGGGTGAACATACATACATGCATGCATGCATACATACATACATACATACATACATACATACATACATACATACATACATACATACATGCATACATACAACAAACTAAATTGGAAACCACACGTCAGTGAAGTTGTCAAATCCTCCAGTTTCCGTCTCCACCTCCTCCGCCGACTCAAGTCCCTCGGAGTTCCTGCACACGAGCTCCTCAGTGTTTACACAACATTCATACTTCCCAAAGCTCACCTATGCCTCCCCACCTGGGTCTTCCCTTTCGTACCACACAGCAATAAACACACCTAGAAAAAGTGCAAAAGAGGGGCATGCAAGATTAATTCTCTCCTTCCTACTCCACATATCCAAGAAGCGCTCAACACACTGATCCTTTCGACTCTCACTGACCATCACCACGACCTCATCTGCAAATTTGGTAGAAAGCTTCTACACCATCCTCGACACCGGCTCCTACTACCTGAGATCCCTAGTCCGAGAATTGCTGTTCGACACCACAACCGCATCCAGCCCATACGTGCACGAACTGATCGCTATAAGAACAGCCCAGTCCCAACCATTGTAAAATTATCAATAACTTGTAATAAACCAGTGTTTTTCCTCCCAGTAAACACTACTCCTTGCACTGTCACTATGTTGAAATGAACTGTAGTTTGAGCTTTTCCCCATCTAGTTATTATATGTCTTATTTGTGTCACTTATGTTACTTGTATATTATTTGTAATTCGAAACCCATTCCCCAAATATGTAACTGTATATTTTCAGCCTTCTGGCTGCCAAGCTCTTTCAATAAACCGTTAATTATTATTATTATTATTATTACATACTAGGCGTGACTAACATTATCAGCCTAAATTCAACGTATGAGTTTTTTTCTTAAAATTAATATGTAAATTTAGTGAAAATTTAACACCTTCCGGGAAAGAGTGATACAACAACAACCACCACCACCATTAATTTCTCCCTCGTTTATTATTATTATTATTATTATTATTATTATTATTATTATTATTGAGGTCAAGTGTCTATTATTGTCTTAAATACACAAAATACCTGCGAGTTATTAAAAAAACAGTACTTTGTCATCAGATTTGTGTAATAATTCAGGAATGTGGGTTTTATGCTAGCGTGAGCGGCCACTAGTGCTGGGTAAGAGTGAACATGAAGGTAATACGTGATACTTAGTTAACACATTTGCAGTCTTTGTAATCATGACGTCTTGAGAAAAACAAATAATTATGATGATGATGAATTATTTGCAGTTATTTTTAGGTCATATTTATTTTTTTTTATTGCTTCTAAAAATACAGTTTGTGTGTGTCTGTCTGTCTGTCTGTCTCTACCTGTGTGTGTGTTACCATGGGAATTCCTCGTTATATTTAAGTATAAAGTCTTGGATGGGGAAAGGGTTAAAAATTCTTATAAAAAGCAGAAAATGTCAAAAATTGGTCATAACCTCCTCGGTGTCTGCTTCCTGCTTAATTATAATCCTGGTGATTGAGTCAGTTATTGGATCATTACACGCTCAGTCAACCTGTCATTCAGTCAGTAAGGATTAGCAGTGATAAATCTTGCTGATGAAACTAAAAAAATACTCAATAAGGATAGGAAATGAGTCCTGAAGATAGCATTATTTTCCGTCCACCATCATTCAGTCAGGATCAGCAGGGATAGAGCTTGCTGACGGTGGTAAGACTGTTGTATTCCCTGACAGTGGCCGTGATATTATATTTTTATACCGTCCACCAGTCTCTCAGGGTCAGCAGTGATAGAGCTTGTTGTACGGGTCACGCCGGGAAAGGTTGGTCGGATCACCTGAAGATTAGGCACCCCAGCTTGTTTCACTTGATTAAACGTCCTAAAACTAACCTAACGTAACCTAATTTAACTTGATTTAACCTAACCTATCCTAACTAATTTAACCTATCCTAACTAATTTAACCTAACCTATCCTAACTAATTTAACCTAACCTATCCTAACTAATTTAACCTAACCTATCCTAACTAATTTAACCTAACCTATCCTAACTAATTTAACCTAACCTATCCTAACTAATTTAACTTAACTTGATTTAACTTAACCTAACCTAACCGAGGTGCTTAGTCTTAGGGTAATCATGTTGGTTTTAAATCAGAAGAGTCCTCATTAGTGAACGAGACAGGTGTATGCGAGTGAGGTGCAGGTACAGGTTACTAGGCAGCAGGTAAACGGGTACAGGTGTGTTGAAAGAGGTATGTTTGTGTGTAGCGTCGGTACACACACACACGCACACACACATACATTCAAACACACACACACACACTTGCCCAGGTTAGCGCCTTGGTGATTACTCAGTGGATCATATTTTAGTAGGTTTCAAAGGGCCTATCCTGACTAGGGGCCATCTGACGTGCATGCAACCTCTCACACAGGTCACAGGAGGTCCCTCACGACTGACTCACCGTACTGACTCGCCGTTCTGACTCACCTTACTGACTCGCCGTTCCTCACAACTGATATATATATTTACAACTATTATGATGGAAATTATGTCTTTCAATCACATAAGACAAAGATGTGAGTATTTTTCGCTAATTATAATAAAGATGCGGATATTTTTCACCAATTTGTTGAAGTTATAGATATATTTCGCGCATTGTGATAAAATATAAAGAGTAATTTCTGCCCATGATAAAGATAGGGATATTTTCATTTCTGTTATGGTAAATATTACAGTATTTTCATGACGTATGATACACATGTTGTAATAAATTGTCAGTTTTGTTGTCCATCACAGCTGTTACGGAGAAGCTTGTCTGTCTGTCTGTCTGTCTTTCTGCTTAAAATTCAACAATCTGAGGCCTGGAAATATTTTAAAAACTAAGCTTAAGCCCTATGAGCAGTATTTATCCAGCTTACTTGAGGCCTGCCGTGAGACGGGCGTGGGGAGGAAAGTCTTTATTTCTCATGACGGAGTTAAAATATACACGATGCAGGCGGATAACATGGCAGAGGTTGACGGCAGCCTTGTGGGGTCGCCTGGTGAAATTGTAGCCCCTGGTGTGTTGGTTATTAAGGCTGGAAGGTACTAGTATATCTCCCGTAATGTTAGTAAAGGTAGCTGGGGCGGGGCGGGGCTGGGGGCTTCCATACAGGGCACCCGGACGTAACTCACCGCTTAAAGGTCAGCTGAAAGTTTGTGTTTTATGCATGAGCCAACACCCCTCCCCCCCCCCTATGACACAGCAGTGAGGGGCCTGCCAGTCATGTCCTCACAGTCTTGCTTAGTTTATCTCTTACCATACATACGTGTTTACTAGACGGTGATACGCCAGCGGCAGTAACTTCCTCAACCAGTCACTTGCGTCATCTTGTATGGGTGTCAACGTGAGCCAGGGACTACAGGTGCTGGCGAGTTAACCTGCCCACCGAGGAGCAGTTTTTGTTTGTGATTCAAGCAAGTCGGTATTCATTACTTTATAATTGGGTTCATAGACGCACATATACACAAACCTAGACACATATGTACAAACGTAGACACACATGCACAAACGTAGACACACACACACACACACACACACACATACATTCCTCGCGACACTGTGGGCGGTATATCACTTAAGGCATCGTACTGATCCTCACTCCTTAACTAGTGACCAATTATATAGTTGATCTGCTTCCTACAGCCATTCCCCAACACGGATTAGATTAACAGATGGTATTGTGGTTAGATTATTGTCTTTAGGGTTGTGGAGTAAATAGGACATAGGATTTAATTAACTGTTTGGTGGTGAGTGTTGGTCTGGAGTCAGATTGATTGTTGAAATGTTTCTATGAAAGCTTAGCGTTCGTTCGTCACAGGACTTCGACGTATTCGTAGTTAATGGTGGGACTATCATGTAGTGTACTGCCTCGGGGGTCTTAGTTACACACACACACACACACACTAATGTAGTCACCTTGATGTGTTAGGTCCATACTCTGTGAACCTAGAAATTTAATTTACTCCCAAGAAAAATAAATAATTTGAAAGAAACTAACCTGGTAATTGCAGGTAGAAAAGATTATTAAATAAAAATTATCCAATCACCAAGTTTTTTTTCCTGTTTCTGTGGTTTATCATATACAGCCTCTCTCTCTCTCTCTCTCTCTCTCCACACCTGAAGGTTAGGTTAGGTTAGGAGAGGTTAGTTAGGTTAGGTTAGGGTGTTTAATCATGTCTTGAAATATGCTGGGCTGCTTAATCTTCAGGTGATTCGTGTATTTTTTTATGAACATTGTGAGTTTTCCTCCTCTCTCGGGCGTTTAATTACACTGCAGTATTGTTTTATGACACACACACACACACACACATATATATATATATATATATATATATATATATATATATATATATATATATATATATATATATATATATATATATATATATATATATATATATATATATATATATATATATATATATATAGTCAAGGTAAACTACAGGTAATAGCGTGTAATTAGTGCGGACACCCATAAAACAGCTGGTATAGTGTGTGCTTTTTTGTACTTGAATTATATATTTTTTGTGATTTTAAAAGTAAATATCTATAATTGTGTTGTGTGTAGGTGTAGTGTGTGTGTAGATGTAGTGAGTGTGTGTGTACATGATGCAGCCGGGAGTGTGTACGTCAGTGAGGGCAGACAGATGGTGTAAGTGAGGTTGACAACACAGGCGTACAGGTGACCTAATCCTTGTTGTTGCTGCTGGTGATCGCGTGCCTCACCTCATCATTACCCTCCCCCCCCCTCACACTACCACCATTATCAAGTGAGGTCAGGCATCGTGACCTTCCGGAGGCGCAGTGTGGCGCAACACACACACACACACACACACAAGCAGACAGACCTTGGTTGCGTGATGATTACATGTATGTTATGATGACCGAGGCTGAAAGACATTGCTTATATTATACTAAGATAATATATGAACTTCCCTACGTCACTTCAATACCGTAGCTACACAACAATACAAGTTACAGTGAAGATATACACTTACATAGATAAAGTAGATAGAAGAGAGACAATGAATGATAAAGATATAAAAAGATAGATAGACGAGAATGTAGAGGTAATGGGATCTAATTTACCAGGGTCAAGGTCAGAGAGGCGTTATTAAGTGGTGAGGTAGTGTGTGGGTTAGGTTAGGTTATTTATTTATATCAGCTGAGGGTGGCAGGTGGTGGTGTGGTATAGGGTGATGCAGTGTAGTCATGTTAACTTGAGTGTTGTTAATTATTATTTCTTAAACTTGTAACTTTATTTCTATTAACCGGTTTCTCTTTATTTATTGTTGTTATTATTATCACCTGTTTCTAGTTGTTTGCTATTAATGTTACCTGTTTCTAGTTGTTTATAATTTTAAGCCTTTCTGTAATTGTCATCCCCACCACCAGGTGAGTCGGGTATACAGCAGAGGGCTCGGTCAGTCAGTCTGTGTGTATGTCTGTAGCGCCCATAACAAATGCTGTGTATTGGAATCAAGACATTAAGGCACTGGGTTGTTATGGAACTTGTCACAGTTGTTATTAGAATACTGGTCTCTCGTGTGTGTGTGTGTGTGTGTGTGTGTCCTTGTTTATCGTCATTTTCATGGTCGTTTTTCTGTTCTTTTATTTACACGTTGCTGTTTTTATTTTCAACAGAATGACGCACATCTTTTGGCTTTTGTTTTCACTCTTCCAATCCGTTGGTCACAAAGACAACACAGCTGTTGGATCACCTGAAGAATTGTCACCCCAGAGTCCGGCAGGGTGACAATTCTTCAGGTGGGATATCCTGGGGTGACGATTCTTCAGGTGGGGTCAGATTTTTGATTTGTTAAGTTAGGTCAGGTTGTTTTAAGGTTCTGTGACTTTCCTAGGTGACGGATGGAACCCTTCCCTAACTTTTTTTTTAAATGAAGAATTTTTTTTTAGATTTGAAAGCATTTTTTTTTGAGAGTGCGAGTCATGTTTTTTTAATCTTATTTTTTTTTGGGGGGGGGGGGAAAATTGTATTTTGGAACACGGTGTATATTGTTCTTTTTTTCTTTAAACTTTTCACAATATAGATGCATAACACAAAGGAATATATTCATGTTATCCTAATTATACAAATTATATTAACTGTGGGCTGGGGTGACGATTATTCAGGTGGAGCAGGCTGGGGTGACAATTCTTCAGGTGGGATATCTTGGGGTGACGATTCTTCAGGTGGGCATTCTGGGGTGACGATTCTTCAGGTGATCCCAACTGTTCCTTGATCTATTGGTTACACCCTTCGCGTCGTAATCTAAGGGTCGCTGGTTCGATCCCAGTCCACCCACAGCTGTAAAGGGACAACATTCTATACAGTTACGGAAGTATAATACGGTCGAGTACTTCCTGGCGCTTCTACGGCTGTATCCTCACTGTCCCAAACGACAGTCATGCATGGGAGCAACTTTCACTTTTTTTTAACTTCCATACCAGACGTGACCTGCTCGAGTGGTCATGGTAACACGAACAGAACGAGGATATTACGTGTTTTGTTATTTTATACGTTACTAAATGTTATGTATCGTTTCTGTTGTCTTTTGAAATTAATAATATTCTTTGACGTCATTGAATTTACTTTAATTACTGAAGCTGCAGAGTTGATGCTTTGTGACTTTGTTTACCTAAGATGTGAAAGTCGTTATGTGTGTGTGTGTGGGGATGAGTGTGAGACTGTGGTGACGTGTGAGGTGGTGATGAAAAACAAGGTTGTTAGGTTCACAGTTTTCACGGCCAGTTAGGTAGGCTATTTTTGGCACTGCAGGTTGGCGGGTTTGTGGGGCTATTTTCTCTACATTTGGTCGACTTTTGGGCTATTTTCGTGTTGAACGCTTGACAACGCTTCATGGTATAGAGACAGTAGTTGTAAAAGTTATCAAGTCAAGTACAGGTAAATAAATAGGTTAATTATAGCTAGATAATAGTTAAAATAAGAGTTATATAATAGGTCAAGTACTGTTAGGTAATAGGTACAGGTACGCTAACCACACCTGACCCAACACAGTCACCTGAGGAGGTATGTGTCGCTCCCCCTTCACCACCACCACCACAACCCGCCCATTGTTCCCCTACCCTGCCACGCCTCCGCTTATATCACCGGGTTTGGAATTACAACATGACAATAGTATCTGATGGTATATACGGAAATAGTGAGTCTTATATGGAGGTGTATATAGTACATAAGAGGGTGATCATAAACATGTTATTTAAGGTATATATTAATGTATAAATTCACGTGTCAATTGTGATTCTATAAATGACTTTCTGAGATCATATTTGAGTTTCTTAGGCCCCCAGAGCTCCGAGGTATACCTATGTAATGTAACTATTTGGGGTCTATTAGGACTGGGGTCTATTAGGACTGGGGTCTATTAGGACTGGGGTCTATTAGGACTGGGGTCTATTAGGACTGGGGTCTATTAGGACTGGGGTCTATTAGGATTGGGGTCTATTAGGACTGGGGTCTATTAGGACTGGGTGTATTAAGTCATCTTAGAGGATTGGGTATACAGGTAGGTAAGGTAGTGAAGATCTGTGTGTATATCTCGCCACCACACACACACACACACACACACACACACACACACACACCAGTAAGGCAACACTTACCTCACTGTAGAGTTATAATATCTTGACCCAATGGTGATAGTAAAAATAATGCAATTTCTACTACACTTACTGACTGATTCGAAATTGATCCCTGTCGAAAATGAATGCGGTTAATAGTATTTAGAAGTGAATGCGGTTAAGAAGTGGAACGTATTGCGGTTAGTAGTTATAATGAATGCGATTAGTAGTTAAAATGAATGCGGTTAGTAATTACTGTATAATGAATGCGGTTAAGAGGAGGAAATAAATGTTGTCACCTTCATCTTTCAGCCTATCATTATAGTGAATGTGTGGCTCGTGGTGTCAGCCGAGTTACTTTACTGTGATCACGTGTGGAGCTGAGCCAAGAATTTATGGGATTGAAATGTATGTATGTGTGTGTGTGTGTGTGTGTGTGTGTGTGTGTTTTAGTTCTTGTTTTCATTTAGCTGCCTTTGGTTAGGTTAGGTTAGGTTAGAGTAGGTTGGGTTAGCTTAGGTTAGATTAGATCGCGTTTGCTTAGGTTAGATTAGATCGCGTTTGCTTAGGTTAGATTTAGGTGGGTTAGGTTAGGTCAGGTCATTTTAGTTTATATTAGGTCAACTGAGGCTAGGTTAGCTTAGATTAAGTTATGTTGGTCAGTTTTACTTAGGTCGGGCTAGCGTTAGTTTAGATTAGGTTAGGTTAGGTTAGGTTAGGTTAGGTTGCTTCTCTCCCACGCCTGCCACTAATATTAAGGACCTCTTCAGTATAAACTTCCCTGGAATTCAGTACAGTGAAGCGTCTTACATCTTGGACCCAACAACCCAATTCTAGCTAACTACACCTTCTTGACCTCTGACCTAATTTCCCAAGACCTGTTTGTGTCACCACCAAATTTCGTGAGGTTCATCTTCTGTTGTGCGGACGGACTGACTGACTGACTTGCTGGCTTACTGACGGAGTGGCTGACTTGACTATAGTAAACTGACTCACTAATTCATGACGTAATAAACCAACAGTATGACAATCTTATATTACTGTCGCATCTTATAACACACACACACACACACACACACACACACACACACACACACACACACACACACACACAGCCAAAATCATACAGACGATGAAAGTGCCGACTAATCTACAACAAACTCACTAATGGAAAAAAAAACCACTGACGAATTGGCACTGTGCCTTAGGGTGAAAAAAGACAATGGTGCCTGACCTCGCGTTTTGCATGTCTGTGAGCAACAATAGGGGAGGGTGACTGTGCTCCTCGCGGTGTGGGGAGTAAGAGTGGGTGAGGCAATGCTGTGTTATGGTGAGTGAGTGGGCGGGCGGGCGGGTGGGTGGGTTTGCTTGGTCTGTCACCCTGCGCGGGGGATGACCTTCACGCTGCCTCACCCAACGTCGATCCACCATCCACTCACACCCTCCATTCCATCATCTTTCCTTTTCTTACTTACTCTTTCCTTCTGTTTTATCTTTTTATCTTTTATTCTTTTCTTTCTTTCCTCCCTTCCTTCCTTCCCTTACTTTTATATATGTATTTTATTATATATGGATGTGTATGTCAAGCCAGCTCTACAAAACACACCTACACCCACACACAGCTCTACAAAACACACCCACACAGCTCTACAGCCCCCCCTCCTACACATCTCTACAAAACACACCCACACATCTCTACAAAACACACCCACACACACACCCACACACAGCTCTACAAAACACACACCCACACACAGCTCCCCACAAAACAACACACACAACTCTCACAAGACACACACCCACACACAGCTCCACAAGACACACCCACACAGCTCCACAAGACACACACCCACACACAGCTCCAAAACACACACACCCACACACAGCTCCACAAACACACCCACACACAGCTCTACAAAACACACACCCACACACAGCTCCACAGACACACACCCACACAGCTCCACAAGACACACCCCACACACAGCTCTACAAGACACACCACACACAGCTCCCACAAAACACACACCCACACACAGCTCCACAAAACACCCCCACACAACTCCTACAAGACACACCCACACACAGCTCCCCACACAGACACCCACACAACTCTACAAGACACACCCACACACAGCTCTGCAAAACACACCCACACTGCAGTACTCTCACACACTTTCTCAGCTTTCTACAGTAGAAGATACTGTCACTCCCACTTACGATACTCCTACATTCGACAACTCATTCACGTTTTGTATTAAATTTTCACACAGCTGAACAAACTGACAAAATTATGGCCGGGGTAATTTTTTTTTTCATAGTTACAATAAAATTTTACCTTGTGTCGTAAACGTTAGCTGCTATAATGTGATGTATCGTGTTTGTTGCAGAGACAAAGTGAACACAGGTTTATTTATATCGCTGTTGGGTATAATAATAATAATAATAATAATAATAATAATAATAATAATAATAATAATAATAACACTAGTAATAATAACAGTAATAATAATAACAATAACAGTAATAATAATAATAATAATAATAATAATAATAATAATAACACTAATAATAATACTAATAGTAATATTAATAATAATAATAATAATAATAATAATAATAATAATAATAATAATAACACTAATAATAATAATAATAATAACAATAACATTAGTGAACTGTTTATTAACAAACACAGCAGCATATGAGTTATTATGTGGTTTACTATTAATCAAAGACAGGTAATAATAATAGCCTGCCCTACACATTATAATCCTCAGGAAGGGTCATTGTACTGTGAACATGGGAGTATTATGATCTAGTTTATGTACTGTAAGTGAGGGAGGGTGTTGGTAGAGGGCGTGGGTGACTGGGTGTGAGGCAGACCCACACTTAACCCGGTTTATCACTACCCCCCCCCCCCTCCCACTTGTTAACTGAAGGTAGAATCACAAATTACACCCATGTTGGAATCGAATAAGGAAAAATGTAAAAGATCTTTCACTCTTCCCTTATACATGCAGTCGGGATGCGTACTGTTCTCACATTCCGTAAATTCCGTCAAATCAAATCACAACCGCTGTCATGTTTTGTGCGTTTAAGCGTTGACTGACATATATATTCTTTTACTTATTCTCGGTAAATTAGATTAAATCCCATTATTTATATATTTTGTCTATATAATTATCTTCAATATGATTTTACTTAACTCGTGAATTTAAAATGAGTTAGATATTTTAAAAGAATTATGCAGGAAGTACGAGGTGAATATAGAGGTTGTGGGAACATCAGCTTGGGTAGAGAGAGACTGAGTGCTGTTGTTGTGTAGGTGTTGGGGAGTTCAGGAGAGCTTCGGTCTTAAGCCTTGCATGTTGAGTGAGTGTAAACGCTGGGAGGAGGTCAAGTGAGGGTGATCTTACTGCTTAGAGTATGGACAGAGTAGAGGACTGTACAAATAAGGGCGTCAAGAGCAACATACGGACACTACTTTAACACTAAGACATGGTATAGTATCTCAGTAGGCATGATGGGGTCTAGTTTGTACTCCTCTTGTTCATAACTGTACATCATGCCTCAGTGTGATCCCGTTATGTGCAGTCATTTCTTACTTTTACCTCCCTGTTGTGTGTGTGTATGTGTTAGAGGAACAGTAAACAGTATTATCTGAACAAATAGTTTCGTGCACAGAGGCGGCACTAAAGGTATATAGTATGTCAGGCAGGGAGGTTCAGGGGAGTGGCACACGGGTCATGAGAAACCTTCCTATATCAGCTGGTTTGGTCGGTCGGTTATAATACAAATATTTCTCGCCAGACTACAACTACCTCGGCAAAATTGACAATGTTTGCAAAAAAAGTTCCACGAAGGAAACCGCTAAATCATCTGTAATGTTTTTGAAAGGAGACGACACGAACTAACCACACCCAACATAACCACACATACCTAAAGAAAATTAAGGGAAAGTTGGTTAGTTTGAGTCATGTTAGGTTCGTAGTGTCTGGGAAAAAATAAATGGTGTAATGGCCGTGTTCTTAGTACATTCTAAACACAGTACGACTTGCTCCGTGTAGCCCGGCCTTATTGACTACTGCACCGCCGTGGAGGAGAAAGTGAAAGTTGCTAGATCATGAACACAAAGGAACATATCATCAATAGATATCATTCCACCGTATCTTGTAACGTGGTGGTAGCGAGATGGTTCCAGCAGAGTGGTGGTGGTGGTTACTGGTGTGTTGTGGGTCATGTCTGTAAACACCTACAACAATTACAACACAGCCTCGCTCAGCCCTCGTGCCAACACCCAAGACATATCTGTGTTTCTGTCTCACTCTGTCTTCGTGCCAACACCCAAGGCACCATTGTGTTTCTTGAGAGACAAAACTACAAATATCAAGTTTTTCACACAACACTGACGCTCACTGTCATGGTAGCTGAAATATCCTTGAATTTTTAGCTTCTTGTGTAGTGTTTTAATGAAAAATTTTGTATGTGAAAGAGGAGGAATTTTTGACGTTGATAATGAAGGCTGGGGAACACTAGTGAACAATGCTGTATTTCGGGGCGTGTGTGACAAAATGAGAAGTGAGCGAGGCGAGACACAGGAGTCATCGAGGTGCGTAATGCATGCATGTGTGTGTGGGGGGGGGGGTGAGGGGTCAACAAGATGTGCAGTAAGCGTGGCCCGCCCTGCTGTCACCTCCACCGCTTCAATGGACAAACACAAAGGTCCTCACACTGCACCCTCATCCTCATCTTTTCCTATTTATTCTTCTCTTGTCTCTTTTTCCTCATTTTGCAGGGAATTTTGAGTCAACCGTAATATTTGGTGTAGTTTTCGGACGTACTTAATTGTATTTAGTTTTGTAGTAGTGGGGGTGAGGGAAGGTGCGTCACTGTGTGGTGTTGAGGCGTCGTGGCCGTGCGGTTCATCACGCCACACTGACGGTCATGAACGGAAGCAGGTGGGAGGACCTCGTGTCGTGATGTCATGGGTGACACAAACCGTATGTAATCCTTGAAGCAAAGTGTCAGCTGTTTCCCAGGGTTGCAGAGTGCTGTAGCAAGTTCCTTTACGCTATTTGCTCCTGTCTACGCAAACAGTAACTGGGAACCTGGCTGGTAATTGATTTGTGGATCGTGGTCCGGGGTAATGATTAGCCAGTGCAGTTGGAGAGTTGTCCGGACATGTCGGATTATTCCTTGGCATTGGGTCATATAGCTCGTTAACTTAGGATGTGGTTGTTATTTTGGCAACGGCTTCTAAACCTTAGGCAAAATCACGCCTAGGTGACCAGAGGGCCTGCCATCTTGATACACGAGGGTCAACCATTATATACAAAGTACCGTCTTAGGTGTTGACGTGAGTTTGACACTGTAACCCGATGCCCAGTGTGATTAAAGCTGTATCTCAATTAATGGAGATACAATACCCGGCTCTTGTATTTGTCATTACATAATACAGTAGATAGATAGTAATGCTATGTTATACGAACCTGTGATAATGGTTTACAGTTTTCATAGTCGTGTACCGTGATGTGTTTCCTTACCTTGCTTGTTAAGGAGTGATGTTTACATTTGCTGAGAGAAAAGATAGATGTTACCCCGGAGACATAACGTGTTACTATGAGGCTGGTGGTGCATCAGTAACTGGCTCTATTAACTGTAACATACACGGTAACAGTTCTTTAACTCACGTGCTATTACTGCCCACGTCTACCACCGTTACACGCACACACACGAGAGAGAGAGAGAGCACAAATTCACGTCCCTACCTCACACACACACCACCTTCCCCTCCTCACTGCGACCTGATACGCAACTCAAACCTACAGTAGATATCCATTATTTTCCTCTACTAATTAAAATAGAACTACACCTTGTCTCACCTGACACTTGATTAAATTTGCCTCAGTGTCGAAACAAGTGTGTGGCAGATTTGCGTTGATAAGCATGACTTGTTACCTTGGTGTATTACAGGACTAGTGTGACATTAAATAAGAATGAATGAGAATGACAAGAGTTAGTGTGTTTGTAGTGAAAAAGAGTGACGAAGGGTTACACACACACACACACACACACACACACACACACACACACACACACGATCAGTATATTCGTTAATAAATACTTTTGAGTATACTTTTACTTATGCACAATAATAAATATACTTGAAGTACTCGTAGATCATAAACTGTTAAATATACCGAACTTTAACATCACTTTATCGTTAATTTCCGACTATGACGTAACTATGACGTCATTTATTTTCATTAGTCGGGAACAACTTGGTAAAAATAACCTACCATTTTTTTCCTTGTGTTTGGCGACCCTGGGAAGTGAAACTCGACACAAGGAACTGCAACCTCGGCAGGACATTTTGCTTGTTTCTGGATGTTGGGGAATTTTATATACTTTAACTTTATTGTTTTAATTAATCTCGATATATTTGATTTGTTTTAATAATTTTTGGTTCGTATCATTGTCTGCGATTGTTTTGATATATAAATTAGATAAATATTAATTGTTATTAAAATATATATATATATATATATATATATATATATATATATATATATATATATATATATATATATATATATATATATATATATATATATATGTGTGTGTGTGTGTGTGAATGAAAATGAATGGTGTGTATTAAGGTGGTAATGCGTATAAGCGGAGGAGGGAGGGAGGGATGGAGGGAGCGCACCTGGCCAGCCCGCGTCAGGTGTGTTGAGGTAAACATAACCACGTGTTGGGTGCCGCCTACCACGCCTGGGGCATTTACACCTGTCACTCAAACACACACAGAAAATTGGGTATTGTCAATTTCACCCAATCTAAATAAAGGTATAAAATGTAAGTAAAGATTACCCCCCCTCCCCCCCCCTCATTGTTACTCGCTGTATCTTGGCGCAGCTCGGCCTTACAGTGTGTAATGACAGAAACCTTTATTTCCTTTGTGAGACAAGGTGAGTATCCCGCTCGGCTAGTGTTTGGTCGGTGACGCATCGCACCTGCCGTCAACACCTGAGGACGACTAGTGACCACTGGTGATGATGTGTAAACCTTTGTGTATAATACTCGTTCACTGAGGAGATCTATCTATCTGTCTGTCTGTCTGTCTGTCTGTCTTGTGTGTGTGCGTGTGTGTATTTGGGCAGCATGACACGGTAAGGTCAGTGAAGGTAATGAAGGGTGACATTATTCACACAGTCAGCCTTAAGTGGTAGAGAACCATGGTCATGTTACTCGTCTCCTCTCTCTCACTGGTACTGACGTGATACTCTCTCTCTCTCTCTCTCTCTCTCTCTCTCTCTCTCTCTCTCTCTCTCTCTCTCTCTCTCTCTCTCTCTCTCTCTCTCTCTCTCTCTCTCAATACCATGACTAATGTGTGTGTGTGTCAATGGGGGTGGAGGAGGGCGTGGGAAATTGGGTGGCGCCGTCTCTGATGTTGGTGATTTCGGGGTCGTGGTTTCTGTGGGAGTCTTGATATCTGGGGATCTTGAACTTAAGGGCACTATTCTCTAAGCGTGGTGGTCGTAATTTATGGGGACCCCTAATCTCTGGGGGCCCTAATCTCCAGGGGGTCGTAGTATGGAACTTTAATCTATGGGAACCCTAATCTCTGGGAACCCTAATCTCTGGGGGGCTCTAATCTCTTGGGGAATCCTATACTTTCGGTTTCTGATCTTCGGGGATTCTGTCAGATTTACCTCCAACATATCACCACCCCCTCCACCACCCACCATCCCAGAACGTCACAGCATCAGAACACAACAGATGAGACACAATAAATCTCCGTTACACTGTCTCACATCAGCTATCTCTCACTTCATTGTCTCGTCAGGGCAGAGTCTCTCGGGTGGAATAGTAACAACGTCACTGTTCATTCTGTTGAAAATTGGTTCCACGACTGCAGTAGAGATTTACGATGTGTGTAACGGAGGTTGTGTAACGCCTCGACCCTGGCAGTAGGTGGTGGTGAGGGAGGGTGAGGCCAACCAGGTGTTACGTGAGGTGATGGGAGGCTGGAGACGAGGTGTTGGCTTGTCCGGGAGACGTCTACAAGGTTAGGTGGCAGGTCAGATGGGCTCCTAGTCCAAATAGGCCCCCCACCTTAATCTAGCCATTAAGTTAGGGCCTAGTAGACTGGGGTCCATTTGATCAGTCATAGAAAACTAGGATGATCCAGCAGTGAACTAAGCTTCTTCCCTCCTGTGTTAGCTGAACTGTCTCGAGTATTGTTCTAGATGTTACCGTCAACACCATTTTGATTATAAGCAGCGGAGACATGACAATATTCTCCGTGTGTCCATCCGTCCGAGCATCTTGTGAACGTGTTAACATCTGGTGGGTTTACATAAGAACATAAGAATGGAGGAAACTGCAGCGGGCCTATTGGCCCATACTGGGCAGTCCCGTTTACACCCAACCCCTATTGCTCATATGAGCATCCAACCTATGTTTGAAGCAATTCAGCGTATTCGAGTTAATGATGATATTTGGTAACTTGTTCCATTCATCCACTACTCTGTTTCCAAACCAGTGTTTACCTATTTCACGCCTAAATCTAAATTTGTCTAATTTAAAACCATTGTTACGAGTTCGCTCCTGGTTGGATAATTTGAGTACCTTTGTAATGTCCCCTTTGTTTAGCCCTGCCTTCCACTTATACACCTCTATCAGGTCGCCCCTCGCTCTACGTCTCTCAAGGGAGTGCAAATTAAGATGCTTTAACCTGTCCTCTGCCATAAGTTCCTAATGCCGGGATTAGTCCTGTCATTCTCCTCTGAATTCTTTCCAAGGATTCTATATCCATTCTGTAATACGGTGACCAGAACTGAACTGCGTAATCCAGGTGTGGTCTCACAAGCTCAAGATACAGTTTTAGGATGACCTCGCTAGTCTTGTAACTAACACTCCTTTGTATGAACCCAAGTACTTTATTAGCCTTGTTACGAGCAAAAACACATTGTTTACTTGGCTTAAGATTCCTATTTATCATTACTCCTAAATCTCTCTCGCAATCGGATTTCTCTATGGCATCGTTATTCATCTGGTATCTGGTAGCCCTGTTTACATCTCCTATACTGAGTACTTTACATTTGTCCACGTTGAATTTCATCTGCCATTTTTCAGACCAACCGCAAAATTTGTTAGATCTTCCTGTAGTTTTTGCCGAGGTCCTCGTCAAGTTTGATAACACGTCCTATTTTAGTGTCATCAGCAAATTCACTTATGTTGCTGTCAATGCCGATATCTATGTCGTTTTATGTATATAATAAATAATAATGGTCCAAAATGCGAGCCTTGGGGAACTCCGCAGCGTTGCTCAATGGGACTTAGTGCCGTTAATGCTCACTCGCTGTTTCTGTCCTGTAAGCATGCCTAATCCATTGAGATGTCTGCTGATGCCATGAGCTTCTACCTTTCCTAAATTAGTCTTTCGTGGGGACTCTGTCAAAAGCTTTTACTTTAAAAGTCGAGATATACCACATCATAATTGTGCCCCTCGTCCCACCGATTCGAAACTGATGAAAAGAATGTTAATAGATTAGTTAGGCAAGAACGTCCGCTTGTGAAGCCATGCTGGGAATCATTGATCAATCGGTGCTTCTCCAGGTGATTTCGAATAGAGTTTGAAATGATTGCTTCCAGTAATTTGCCTACTATTGATGTTAGACTGATTGGGCGGTAGTTAGAGGATAGTGATCTATCCCCCTTCTTGAAAATCGGTTTAGAGATAGTTGACCTTGATATATATTATTTCTTTGTAATTTAGTGTGTGTGTGTCGTCCTGGGTGGTGGTACACAGCTCCCCATTATCTTGTTATTGTTACAAAAACTCTCACTCACTTCCTTTTTCCACGACCCGGATGTGAAAGTGTAGAGGAGATGAGAGGATGTGTATCAGGGATGGGTGTAGCGTAATGGTCCTACCCCACTGCTCAGGACACTAACATCTACACCTCGCCGTGTAGGTGTGTACAGGTCTACGTGCTCTTCGGGTTACGTAGCTCGACCACCTCCGGTTCACCCCGCTAACCAGGCGTGGGTGACGGCAGCATGGGTGTGTGGGGATGTTGCGTCAGGGAGTATTGTGTGGGCGGTGCTGGTGGTGACGCCCGCGGGTTATCCTCTGCTACTGTTTACCCTCAGTTCCTGCCAGCCTGTTGAATCGCTCTTCATTGCCTTAGCGTTGTATATTATCAAAATGAGACCTGCCCTACCTTGCCATATCTAACGTGAGATTTATCTTGCCATATCTAATAGAAGGTTTGGTTTGCTGTATCTGATAATATATCTTAGTATGTGAGTGTTGCGTCATACTAGCTTCAGTGATGTGTGGTCATTGTTAGTTGAAGGATTACACTCGCGTACAATATACGATGCAATTACTTTCACCTCGCGGTAGTACGCATGAGTGACGCACGTGGGCGGAAAGAGACGATGCGTAGTAGTCTTGAGGATGTTACTAAGATTGTACACAGAGACGTGCCCGGGGGAACAGAGTACACCCCTCAACCCAAGACTCTCAGTGTGCCGGTGCTAGTGGTGGTAGTGTGGTGGTAGAGAGAACAAAGGCGCATATCACCACGAGGATGTATGGAAGTCAGTGGGGGGGTTATATCTACCTTTGTACCCTCTTGTGTACCCTCTTGTGTTGTTGACTTTGATCGGTACCCCAATGTATACCGCAGCAACCCATAGACTACTGGGGCTCTTTACCGAGTCTTTATTACTCCTGGGGATACAAGAACAGCTGAAACACGAGGAAACATTCAGTCATCCAGAGAAATAATCCATAAGTTACAGTGAAATACATCCATTTGTAGTTCTATACCGGGTGTGTGGGTGAATGAGTGAGGTGGGTGGGCGGGGCTGGAGAGAGCGCTTGTGTTAATAACTATGTGTGGTTACGTGAGCTATGCAGGGACACACACCAGGTGGCCACACACACACACACACACACACATACACACTCTCTCTCTCTCTCCGTCTCCTCACCACCGTCTCATTATCTGATCACTTCCTTCTCATTATCTCCGTCTCACCTCTTCTCTCTACCTCTTACTCTCCGCCACATTTCTCCAGGGTCTAGGTGTAACATGTTATTTCTTTGAAGTTTCAGGTGTTACATATTCCTCTAAATAACATTACCTTTCTCTCAGGTATTGTGTACCATGTGAAGATTAGACACCCCATCTTATGTCTCGGTGATTAAAACAACTTTACACTAACTTAAGAACCTAACCTTACACTAACCTAACCTAACCTTAAACTAATCTAACCTGACTTAACCTTAAACTAATCTAACCTAACTTAACCTTACGCTAACCGAACTTAACTCAATCTAAACTAATCGAACCTAACCTAACCTCACCTTAATCCGTTCTTGTTGAATTCTCGTGTTTTATTTTTTTAATGTTCATTGCTTGGTAGCCTTGGTGTGTGTGTGTGTATGTATGTGTGTGTGTGTGTGTGTGTGTGTGTGTGTGTGTGTGTGTGTGTGTGTGTGTGTGTGTGTGTGTGTGTGTGTGTGTGTGTGTTTGTTTTGACCTTGCCTCCAGGAATGTTTAGTATCCACAGCTTTTGTTATGTAAGAAAATTTTTGACCGAGTTATCTGAGAGGCATTTCCTGGGTGATGACTGTGTTGTGTGTTTTGTTCATTTGATGTTTTACTTTTATTATTGTAGTTTATTTGGATCAAGGCAAGATTAGAAAACTCCAGCGTATTTAGGAGTTAGGTTAGGTTAAGTTAGGTTCATTTAACTTATCGTTAGGTTAGTTTAGGTTCATTTAGCATATCCTTAGGTTCAGTTAGGTTAGGTTCATTTAGCTTATCGTTAGGTTAGGTTAGTGTGTCTAATCGTCACGTGAATTAAGCTGGGGTGCCTAATCTTCACGTGATCCGTTTATTCATTTACATGCCGTATTTGTATGAAGGAAACATTTTACAATTACCCTTCGTCTCTATACCTTACTGCATGTTAAGTCCTCACTACACATTCCCGACCTCATCCATCAAGTCACCCTCCTCTCTAGTCTCCCCTAGCCTCGTCTCCCCTTTTCTATTCTCCCCAACTCGTTTCACCCCACCTCGTCTGAAATCACTGCGTCCCCTCCCCCACTGTGCCCACCCTTCATCCTCCCCAGATCTACCATCCCCTTACCAATGCACCACCACCCGCTCTCCCCAGCCTCGTCTCCCCACCTCCCCCTTTCCTGTCTACATGCGTCTTGCTCCCCCCCACTCTCCCCCCACCTCAGCACCAACTCCGTATTCTCAGTGTGTCACAAGAGAAGTTTAACTTGAGGTGTAGCGCCGATAACCTTGTGCCAGTGTTTTAGAAGCGTGTCAGTAAGAAGGACGAGTTGTGCTGCCGATAACTTTATAATACTTCCCGTGTGCGTCAGGTGATAAAGTGGTTGTTTAATGGTGATCCTCGCACTTCCTGGCACTTTCTCCCTCACTCCCAGTGTTAGGTGACGTTTGAGTCGCTGTCTCTTCCGTTTTGAGTCCTGTGTTGTTTTGAGTCGTGTTTCGTCTGTTTTTTTGAGTTAGTGTTGTGTGTTTGGAGTCGTTTGTATTGTTTTAAGTTATATGTTTTATGTTTTGAGTCGTGTACCATCTATTTTGAGTCGTGTGTCATCTATTTTGAGTCGTGTGCCATCTATTTTGAGTCGTGTGTCATTTATTTTGAGTCATGTGTCCTCTATTTTGAGTCATGTGTCCTCTATTTTGAGTCGTGTGTCATCTATTTTGAGTCGTGTGTCATTTATTTTGAGTCGTGTGCCATCAGTTTTGAGTCGTATGTCTTTTGCTTAGAGTCATGACCAGCGCACGTCACTCTCGTCAAGGCGTGGTCATCTTGAGACGGGTCAGGAAGGGGCTGTCATCACAAAGCAGGTTTAGATAATTATTGTAAAGGGTAGGTCAAGCTATTACAGTCTTGGGCGAGTCACGAGATGGTTTTTGGTGTGTAGGTCAGAGCGTGAAGGTCGAGGAGAAGGGTAGGTTAGGTCAGGATGTGGGTAGGTTAGGTCAGGATGGTAGGTAGGGTGGGTAGGTCGAGGAGAAGGTAGGTTAGGTTAGGGTGAAGGTCGAGGAGAAGGTAGTTTAGGCAGGTGGAGGTCAAGGGGAGTTAGGAGAGGTTAGAGGCGACATTTCACTAACACTAACCTCACCACTACCACAACCCCCACCTACCACCACAACTACAACCCTCTCCTACAATCATCACTACAACCCCTCCTACCACCACCACCACCACCACCACGAGGTAATCGATGCCAGCCTCCGAGTCTACTTGAGTCAAAAACAGGAGTGAATCGGATAACAAGGCCGCCAATTATTTCCTAAAGGAGTTTTTTATTTCCCCGTCCGTAGCTTCACGCTAGAAACTCCTTAAGTGGGTGGGCGTTGGTGGGTGGAGGGGGTTGGGTGGGTGTGTGGTGATGGATGGAAGGAGTGACGGGTGAGGGTGTTGGTGGTGGGTGTGGTGGGGGGGGGGGGTTAGAACCAAGTAAGGAATAGTGAACTTAAAATAGAAGAGAGGGTGAACCCAGTTAATCTGGTGACCAAACGGAACCACAAGACTTTTGTTATTGAACCACACAGAGAGGCAATTGAACCTTCTCGTCTGGGGGACCAATCATCTTGCTCAGTGAACCACCTCTTAGACCTTGTGAACGACGCAGGTGTAATGAACCAGGGGCCAGTGTGTGTGTGTGTGTAATTTGTATCGACCTGGTAATTGCCCTGACCTGTAATTGGTTAAGACCAGATAAGTGTCTTTACCTGTAATTTGTCTCGACCCAGAAAGGTGTTGGTTGACCTGTATTATAATTTCGATAGTAAGATGTGTTGGGTAATTGTGGGTGATGTAATGAAGGCTGGTGACGTGTTGTGGGTGATGACGTGTTGTGGGTGATGACGTGTTGTGGGTGATGACGTACTGTGGGTGATGACGTGTTGTGGGTGATGATGTGTTGTAGGTGGTGACGTGTTGTGGGTGATGACGTGTTGTGGGTGATGACGTGTTGTGGGTGATGACGTGTTGTGGGTGATGACGTGTTGTGGGTGATGACGTGTTGTGGGTGATGTTGTGGGTGACGTGTTGTGGGTGATGACGTGTTGTGGGTGATGATGTACTGTGGTGATGACGTACTGTGGGTGATGACGTGTTGTGGGTGATGACGTGTTGTGGGTGATGACGTGTTGTGGGTGATGATGTTGTGGGTGATGACGTGTTGTGGGTGATGACGTGTTGTGGGTGATGACGTGTTGTGGGTGATGACGTGGGTGATGACGTACTGTGGGTGATGACGTGTTGTGGGTGATGATGTGACGTGTTGTGGGTGATGACGTGTTGTGGGTGTTGTGTGTGATGACGTGTTGGGTGATGACGTGTGGGTGATGACGTGTTGTGGGTGATGACGTGTTGTGGGTGATGACGTGTTGTGGGGTGACGTGACGTGTTGTGGGTGATGACGTGTTGTGGGTGATGACGTTGTGGGTGATGACGCGTGTTGTGGGTGATGACGTGTTGTTGATGACGTTGTGGGTGATGACGTGTTGTGGGTGATGACGTGTTGTGGGTGATGACGTGTTGTGGGTGATGACTTGGTCGTGATGACATAATAAGACCAAAGATTAATGCCTTTGTTATTGTTGGATGTTGTTGTTTTATTTGGCTGTTCATGTTGTTGTTGTTGTTGTTAATGTGTTTGATTGTTCATTATCTAATTGTGACTGTTGTGATTGGTTCAAATGTTGAGTGTTGTAGAGTTGTGATGTTATGTTGGCAGAGTTATATATCTCAGTATTATTGTAACCATAAAATTATATAGTTAGTTATAAAGTGTGTGTGTAATAATAATAATTAACTGTTTATTGAAAGAGCATAGCAGCTGGAAGCCTGAAAATATACAGTTGCATAATTGGGGATTGGATCTCTTGATTGACAAATAATATACGAGTAACATAAGTGATACAAATATGATATATAATAACTAGGTGGGGAGGAGGTCATACGACAGGGCATTTTAACAGTGGCAGAGCAAAAAGGTAAGATTGACTGGGAGTGAATACACTGGTTGATTGCGAGTTATTGATAATGTTTACAATGGTTGGGACTGGGCTGTTCTTATAGCGATCAGTACGTGCTCGTATGGGCTGGTTGTGGTGTCGAACAGCAATTCGCGGACGAGGGATCTCAGGTGGTAGTAGGAGCCGGTGTTCTATGGATGGTGTGTGTTTGGGTTTGTGAGGACCAGTATATTGCTGAACACTGATTACACAAATAGAATCACGTGAACATTAGACACCCTAGTTTATTTCGCTGATGATTAAACACTCTTAACCTAACCTAACCCTCCCAAGTAGAGTTAGAGTGATTAATCATCTGATAAAATAAACTTGGGTGCCTAATCTTGACATTATCCCCTAAAAAATTATAAAAGGTATGTTGGTGAGTGTGATGGTAAGGGTACCGGTGATGGTCAATGGTGGTTATTGGTAGTAACAGCCGAATCACCCTAATGACTCACACAATAGTCCTCTTTACCCCAATAACTCCACCAGGAACACACCGCCATAACCATCTTCCTGTCGTGCTCCAGAAACAGAGTATAATTGATATTTTACAAGAACGGGGGAGTGACGGGAGACCAAGATTTGCCGGGTGAAAAACCTCTCTATTGTTGCTGCTGAAGAGACTGTCACGTCGTCAGCACGCGGTGAAAAGGACGCGCTGCTTGTGAGGGACGTGATGGTGGGCCGCCGTTGACACCCACTGCTGTAGCGCACAAAGAGGGAAGGGCGGTGCAGTGAGGGTGAGGGAGTTTGATCACAGAGGGTTTAGCCCGCGGCCACCACTGAGGAGAGCACACAGGGAGACGCGCCTGGTGGTGATGGTGGTGATGGTGGGACGAAATTTCTAAGTTTAGTCTTGTGTATATAAAATGTTTAGACCTCGGAAAAATAACAGTAGCGCATTGTAAAAAAAAAAGTTTGCAGAAAATATGATCCAACTACAAGTATAAAGAAGAAATAGGTGATATGATGTAAGTAAAAATATGACGCCGTTAATACTAGAGTGATCTTAACGTGGCAGATACAAGATGATGTTTTGTAACGGTGTAAAAAAAACTGTTGTCACTCGGAGGCTGGCACGTGAGCAGTGAAAGTAACATTATGTGAAGATGAATCGTGACAGTGTTGAATATGATGATCAAGACAGCAGTGAGAGGATGAGGAATTACCTGAAGATTAGACACCCCAGTTTATTTCACCTGAAGATTAGACACCCTAATGCTAACCTAACAATCATAGATAACGCTAGGGTGGTTGATCTTCATGTAAAATAAGCTAGGGTGTCTAATCTTCAGGTGATCCTTGTAGGTAATGGCAGAGGAGTAGAATGAAAGATGTAACATTTGTGGTACAGTGAACTCTTGTATAAGGAACAGGTGGAGGGGGGTCACAGCATGTCGGATAATATGCAAATAGTGTGGGAACTTTCCGGTTAGTGGTTGTGGTGGCCGCGGGCAGTAGCTAGTTGGTTGAGAGTCTGCAGCGCCGTCGTGTTGGTGTAAGGTGGATGTAGAGACACACGCGATTCATTCTCCTTATACAAAAAAAAAATGTGGTTGAGGGGGATGGTGGAGGAGGGGAGGACCAAGACAATAGGAGGAAGCAGTAAAGAGTGTGGGAGCAGCGCTGACTGTATAAGCTATGGGGGGACGGGAGGGGGGAGTTTAACAAAGGCAGATGAGCGTCACTGAGCAATATAACGTCCCTGTGACAGTGAGAGAACTGCATCACATACGTCTCTCACCTCATGCTCAGTCCTCCTACTTCTCCTCCTCCTTCAAGAGTTATAGACACGGCGACACACACACACACACACACACGGCCTGAGCCACGTTAGGGGGGGGGAAGTTCTGCACCAACGAACAATAACAGAAGTCTTGGCCAGGTATTGGAAACATTCTAATATTGGCAGGTTGGGAGGTGAGGGGTGATGTAAGGGGAGATTGGAACTGAGGGGAGGGTAAGAGATGGAGAGGTGAACATTGTAAGGGGAAGGGGAGATTTAAGATGTGGGAGTGAGGGGGTGATTGATATAGGCCAGAAGGAAGGAAGACACAGGGAACACAAGGTAGGTAATCACCAGTAGTTTACGAGGTGTGTGTGTGTGTGGTGACGACGACCTGAGAACACTGGGTTGTAACATGCCGTCGTTAAAGGAAATCATAAATGGAATATAATTAAATGAGACTCGCTCACACAGGTATATATATATATATACACCTTTATTAGTGAGACAGACACGGGTGAGGTTCATGTGTTAGATGTGTATTAATTTCCGTCTCTGTGTTGGTGAGTTATTGTCCCTGCCACCGCTGCTGTGATGTTTGTAGGAGGAGGAGCAGTGTGTAGGGTGAGGCAAGGCAGGTGATGGGGGGGGGTGGGGGTCTGGGTCCAGTAACCTCGCTTTTGAACACCACTTTGGACTGTGTTAGTGTTAAGTTAATGAACCTTGAGTCTATTACCTACCACTACACACACACACACACAGCTAGGTTATATCACACCAACATCGACACAAGTAGAGGTGTATTTGGCAAGAGTATGAGGCTGATCATTACCTGTTATAAGGTCAAAGGTTGAACACACACACACATTCACACACACACACACACACACAGAGTGAAGGGCGTCGTGGCTGGTCGGGGGTAAACAAGACGCTTTACACTGTTATCCCCTGAAGAAGATCCTTTGTTGGCGGTAACAAGTTCACTGGGGGACCGGGAAGAGGAAGAGGAAGAGGAACAATACGATGATAACCACACGTTTACACAGATGATAACAGGTAGAAAGAAGTACAAGGCAAGATAACGGATAGGAATAAGTACAAGGCAAGATAACAGGTAGAAATAAGTACAAGGCAAGATAACGGATAGGAATAAGTACAAGGCAAGATAACGGATAGGAATAAGTACAAGGCAAGATAACGGATAGGAATAAGTACAAGGCAAGATAACGGATAGGAATAAGTACAAGGCAAGATAACGGATAGGAATAAGTACAAGGCAAGATAACGGATAGGAATAAGTACAAGGCAAGATAACGGATAATAAGTACAAGGCAAGATAACGGATACAAGGCAAGATAACGGATAGGAATAAGTACAAGGCAAGATAACGGATAGGAATAAGTACAAGGTAGGATAACGGATAGAGTACGAGGCAAGGGATAGGAATAAGTACAAGGCAAGATAACGGATAGGAATAAGTACAAGGCAAGATAACGGATAGGAATAACAAGTACAAGGCAAGATAACGGATAATAAGGAATAATAACGGATACAAGGCAAGATAACGGATAGGAATAAGTAACGGATAGGAATAAGTACAAGGCAAGATAACGGATAGGAATAAGTACAAGGCAAGATAACGGATAGGAATAAGTACAAGGCAAGATAACGGATAGGAATAAGTACAAGGCAAGATAACGGATAGGAATAAGTACAAGGCAAGATAACGGATAGGAATTGGGACAATAGGTGATTTAGGTGTTTTAAAAGAATGACACAAGACAAAAATATGATAAGAACAAGATTACGTAATAATAATAATAATAATAATAATAATAATAATAATAATAATAATAAGAACCCAAGATGATAATTCTCTCTCTCTCTCTCTCTCTCTCTCTCTCTCTCTCTCTCTCTCTCTCTCTCTCTAAGTCATTACCCAACACGGTGCTAATGTGTTGACTGTGTAAAATTCAAACGGGGTGTAAAGTGTTTGACTTGCCTTTGTTAATTAATGAGGTAATAAAGTGATAATTATATTGGATGATGGAGAGTGAGGGGGGAAAATTAATGGACGTATTATTTTTGTGTGTACCTGAGCCTCTTATGAGTCTCCCAGCTTAAGGGATGTTAGGCTCGTAGTGTATAGTAGTAATAATAGTAGTAATGATAGTAGTAATAATAGTAGTAATAATAGTAATAATAATAATAAAAGCAAGCAAGTGGCAAGAGGTTAAATTCTGTTAATATTGGTATTTTTTTATAAATATTTAACTAATAATATTTTGTTTATTATTATTATTATTATTATTATTATTATTATTATTATTATTATTATTATTATTATTATTATTACAGGTGAGGAACAAGGCACTTAAGTAATTACTCTCATTAACAAGGGTATTTGTTTACGCACAACTGTAGGCATTTAGTGCGTAAGAAGTGAGTTACGCATCAAGAAAAAAATGCGTAGTCGTACTTGAGGGAAAAGATATATATCAGTTGGATCAGTTAAGGTACTCATTGTGTGTGTGTGTGTGTGTGTGTGTGTGTGTGTGTGTGTGTGTGTTCTGGAGTAAAAGCCGTTGCTGTGGAGGAGGCGCGGTGGTGTGGGTGATGATGGTAGATGGTGATACCGAACCTAACCTAACCCGTCTTGAAGTGCACTGACAGAGTTACCACACACACTTTCATATTAACCCCATTACAGGTGTGTGAGTCATTAACCTCCATGCCTCTACACCTGTATTAATTAACCCAATTACAGGTGTTTCATTAACCTCTACACCTGTACTAATTAACCCCAATACTGGTGTGTAAGTAATTAACCTCATTACAGGTGTGTGACATTAACCTCCAAACCTCTACACCTGTACTAATTAACCCCATTACTGGTGTGTAAGTAATTAACCTCATTACAGGTGTGTGACATTAACCTCCACACCTCTACACCTGTACTAATTAACCCCAATACTGGTGTGTAAGTAATTAACCTCATTACAGGTGTGTGACATTAACCTCCATACCTCTACACCTGTATTCATTAACCCCATTACAGCTGTGCGAGTCATTTAATAGCCGTGTGAGTGTTAGTTATTGAGTGAGAAGAAACCGATGTTGCGTGTGATTGAAGCTGGTGTAGAGAGAGGAGTTGCTTGCACCTAGCCGATCAGCTTTCCAATTTCCCTTCGTGCCAGAGATGATGAGCCGAAGGAGGACGTGGGAATGGTACGTCCGTCCGTACGTCCTTTCCTCCATACGTTCTTTCGTCTTTCCGTCCGTCCGTTTTTTTTCTGCCCGGGTATCCTGTGTACGATATAACTTAAGTAACTTATGGAACTCAATGGAACTTCTTGCATGGATCTCGGTGGAGTTATATAATTCGTATTTTTCTCTCATATACTTGGGAGTTGTGACCTGGTTTGTCTCTAGGGCATATAGCTTGTTATATTCCAAGCTACTGTACATAATCATGCTGGCTTAAGACTATGGACTATCTGTATGTCTCTTTAGGGGTCTTAACAGTATTTTCGTGGTAGTTGTAGTAAATTATCGACTATGATCTTAAAAAAAATATAATAAACTCCCTCGAATATGGACGTCACATTAAAACAAATCCTGTGAGTAGTGCTGTCAGTCTAGGTATCAACTGAATGTCATCGACGTCGGGGTGTTGGCTGTAGTTTTTCACTTGTCTTCATAAACAAAACGAGGGAGAAGATTTGAAGCAAGCATTACCACCACGCGGCTCCTCACACACACACGTAGACTGGTTCATTAGTCGCGGTAATTAATCATGGAATTGGTGAATGTTTGGTTAATACGGCGGGAGTTATGGGTGGTGAGTCATGAAGCAGACGGCAACAGGAGGTGGTGATGGTGGTGGATAGCGGGAGAGACAGGAACAATACGTTAGATAACTGTGTTTGGTGGAAGTAGTAATAAGGTAGAGAAGAGTATAGCTTGGAGTTAGGATGAGCCGTGGTGTGTGTACATGCTTCACCAACAGATGTCAGCACTATTCGCTAGCATTAGTGCTGCGGTTACTTCACTGTTAGATACACGCTTACCCATTGTCTCGCTGTTGTATACAGGTGTAATAAACTGATGTGCATTTTAATCTTTGTCGTGGCTGGTAGTAACACACACACACACACACATTCTCTACCTCTTGTAACGCTGCGCTGAGTTATACATATGTGACTCCAGTATTTGTCGTGACATTACATTGTCTCTTGGTAGTATAAGTGTGGTTGTTGTGGTAGTGAGATTATTATAGTAGTTTGGTTGTTGTTGTTGTGATGGTGTGATTGTTATGGTAGTGTGGCTGTAGTGGAAGTATGATTATCGTGGTAGTATGGTTGTTGTAGTGGTGGTGTGATTGTTATGGTGGTTGTCGTGGTAGTGTGGTTGTCGTGGTAGTGTGGTTGTCGTTAGTAGTGGCACTCTCCCTCCCCTCTCGTGCGTGTTGCCTCTCTTTAAGTAAACAATTTATCCCAAGGTCTCGGTGTGTCCCCTTCCTTGTGGGGTTAAACCTTCCTTCTATATATTTATTTAAGAATTTTAACAGGTAATCTTCAGGTGTAATGGATCTGCAATACATTATCGTGTTTATTTTGGTATGATTGGTCCAACCTTCTCTTGACGTCACCATTCTTGTTGGTGGAAATTCGGTGTGCCTTTTTCCATGATTATTTCACCTTAAGATTAAGCACCTATCGCAGCTTTGGGGGGGGGGGGTTAAGTTATATTTGGTTTGGTTAGGTAAGGTGAGGGGAAGGTTAGATTAGTGTTAGAGTGTTTAATCTTCAGATCAAATATATATATACCAGGAGTGACTAATCTTCAGGTGATCCAATTCTCGTGATATAAATTATGTTCCTGGTAATATGAATAAGTTTAATGTCTCTCTAAGGTGTGAATTAACTTAGGACTTGAGTGATGACATACTCTCATTGGCCCTCCCAGCTGTGTCGTGTTACAGTAATGGTAAAATTTTTCTAAACCTAAGGTAATGGGGATCCTACAGAACCCAGAGAGGAGGAAAACACACCCCAAATCAGGAAGTTACATCATATGGAATTTAAAGGCATATACAAACATTTAAAGATCTTAGCTAGACTTCTGGCTGAAAATGAAACAAATTACCAAATAGCTGAATATATAAAAATATAGATTGAATTTTTTTTACCCTTTTACACTTATGTTCGTATAAGTTCGGCATGGGGATTTTTGGACCCCACATTACCTATCTACTGTAGGGTCGGAGGTCTCAGGTGGTGTGGGAGTTACTGACTGACTTAAGATGTTTACAGTTTTCCACGAATTTTTAGTTCAATTTCCGGGTTAATTTTTTTTCGACGATTTTTTGGTGTTCTTACTTCCAGGTTATGTTATGCCCTACTGTAAGACTTGTTTTGATTTTTTGGGTGGTCCAGCTTCCGGGTTGGTGTTTATATAAGTTATACCTTGATATAGAGGCTATAGTTACCTTATATAAACACTATCTATGTAAGATAACCCGTGAACTCATTTTGGTGTCTTGAATGTGTCAAAATTTGGTGAACACTTAAATATAGATAATGTTAAGTAATTTGGTGATCTGTGCGCGTGCGTGCATGCTTGCTAGCTGTATCATTTATCTCGCTGCAGTGTATTGACGTCACAGCGATCCAAGACACGCTTATTGACTTGCCCTAAAAACACAACCAGCATTAAAAAATCCTTCATAAACCTCCAGTAAATAAAAAAGAAACTAAAATACATTGGAACGATAATGAAATATAAAAAAGGTATAGGAAGAAACACACCATACCGTAGTTACACACCATAATATGTTTACCACTGTATTTAAAGCTCTGTGGATGAGTAGTGACGTAAAGAGAGGGAGAAATTGGATGGTGGTGTTGGTTGGGTGGTGGTGTCGCCTGTGAATGACATCCCGTGTTTTTGGCTGCCGGCGGAACTTTATGGTCACCAACAGTTTGGGAGACAGCGAGATTACCAGTGATTGTGTGTGTGTGTGTGTGTGTTTAGGAAGTGGCGTGTGTGTGTGTGTGTGTGTGTTTAGGAAGTGGTGTGTGTGTGTGTGTGTGTGTGTTTAGGAAGTGGTGTGTGTGGGTGTATACCCAAGTGCTGGCGGTGTTAAGATATGCCTTCAGCCACCATAAATCTTCAGGTGTTGATGATTTTCTGTGCTTAAATAAGGGAACTCTGCCTTGTTTGTAGCCGGGTGGGTGACAGGGTGATGGACATGTTAGGTGGCAGGGTAAGAAAGGGAGATTGCAGGGTGAGGGGCATGGTAGGTGGCAGGGTGAGACGGGGAGATGGCAGGGTGAGGGGCAGGGAGAGAGAGGGGTGGCAGGGTGAGATAGGGGGTGGCAGGGTGAGGGACGCACGTGTCAATTAGGGAGACAAGGTGGGTGTTTTGAGTGGGTGTGGGTGAGTATGGTGAAGAGGTGGAGTTGGGTGGACGTGTCTGAGTGGAGCGACTCAGGTGGTGACCCTTCAGCGTCACGGCCCGAACCACCCCCTTCCACGGACTCTCTTCGAAGCTTCGTTAGAAACTGGAGACACTTGAAGCCTTCCCCTGAGGCAAGCGGATCCGTTTGTTAGTCCAGGATCACCAGAGACGATTCTGTTACTCCATTAGTGTAATGCCTCTTCCGAGATTGGTCACTATATACCGCATCACTGTATCGTATTTCCCCATTATGTCACAACGTCACTGTCTCGACTACACAGCATCACTATTTTCATCACCGCAGTATCTTCATAATACCTTCACTATGCATTCATCACAATGTTACTATCTTAACCACATCTCTGTTTCATCCCATCGTCACTATACTATACCAAAGAAAATAAATAAATTTGTTACTAAGGAAGAAATACACCCGTTTAGGATGCCTTAAGACCACAGACACTCAGTTGAAAGTAGTCGAACTGTGAGAATTAAGAGCAGGTTTTCTAATAAGACAACAAAAACAAACAAGATTACCGCTTCACTGAACACCGTCCTATAATGACTGTGTACAAGGGATCTTTTACAGTTGACAACCCCATCTACCGTGTGTATGAACGTGTAAAGTTTCTGATGATGTTAAGGTCAGTTGTGTTGTAAGCTTTTGTTAATATAGTGAGATTATCTGATATAAGTGTTCCCTTTATTTAATGGAGTGGCAATCTTGTACGATATCCCTCACCTTGTGCTTCTAATACTTATCCTTGTGTCGGAAAACACTCACTATGTACGTGACTGCACAATAAGAACATGTAAATTGGTGTATTATTGCAGGACCCCATTTGAAATAAGCTTCTAACAGTTTTCCTTTGGCTATTGCTTGGTTAAATCGACTTAATATGATACGGTTTTTCCTCTTCAGATACGTAGCATAACCAGAATTATTTCGTTGCCTAGTACTTTCTCTCATTACCCGTCACTCTCCCTCTCTCTGTCGATTTTTAGTAACGCTGGTGAAAGGTGTGAAGCCCAAACGATAGCGTCATCGTGTAGCGGGTACGAAAAGTGTTGATGAAAGTGCACTTGAAAACATTTTTACACAGGAAGGAAACGTTGTCCCTCCCCATAAAGGCTGGGCCACGGTCGGTTGCCTCAGCCATAAACTTCAGCGAGTATTTAGTACCCAAATTCTTTTCATATTATTGCTCTGTGCCGAGTGCTGGTCGTGGGGAGTTTGTGCTGTTGCATAATGTGTTGTTGCTGTTACCAATGTTAACATCCATAATCTACCATCAGGTCGAGTGGATGTAGCACTCGCCTCCTGTCCTAGAAGGTCGTTGGTTCACACCCGCAGGGCATCCAACCCCTTAGTTCACCCAGTTGGGAATGGGTACCTAACTGTGCAGATATGGAAGCGAGGGCAGACGAGTACAGTGCCGGACACACTGTACGGAAGGCTTAGTGTACAGTGTGCGGCATTCACATTACTCAGGTATATGGGAGCCAATTTCACTCATTTGCAGTTTTATTTAATACTCAAACATATTCGCTAATTACTTTGCACTGTAAAAACGTCGAGCCGATATTCATATATTATTAATGCAATTAATTTTGAAGGTATTATGAACTTTTGTAGCTGATGGTTCAGTCTATGTTGATGATTACAACCCTAACTTTAACTTAACCTAACTCTAACCTAGATCTCAACCAAACTTTAACGTAGCCTGGCTTAACTTAACCTTAGTGAATCTAGATTAGGTTAGGCTACGATCCGATGATATTTTTACCACAACAACAAACTGGCGGTCGGTCGGGTGGTGCCGCTGACGGATATTGTCTGGCAGTGTAGGTAAAGCGTCTAGTGTGTGGTGGAGCTTCACTAGGCTTTGTTGAAGTCGTCAATTTAATCTTCTGTAACTTTTATCTGCACTAGTTTTTCTCTTTTACGCGTTTTAGCTTTCAGCGAGTTGTCACCTTTCCATTTTTTATATTACGTGCATTATTTCACTATAATGTACTCCAATTTGGTCTCGTTTTTTTTTCTCTTTTCCTGTGCAATGGTTTAGTATATTTTAGGTTGTGCTGCCGCCACCCATTTCTAATAAATAGGCTCCAGTTTAACTTGCTCAAACCGTACTCAAAGGGTAAAATGATTGTATTCAAAAGGTTATGTCATCGTATTCAAGGGGTTAAGTCAGCCTATCCAAGGGGTTATATCATCGTAGTTAAGAGGTTAAACAATCGTATTGCTACACTGGCGAGATAAAGAAACACAGAACAGCGAACTAAGAAGACGTCAACACTGATTACTTTATACTCAGGGTAAAGCGGAAGGGAAGTTTGTGGCGGTCAAAGAATACGCGTGAGGCTTCGCTGACCCACCATCGATTATTGGTCATGGCAGAGAGAGCGAGAGAGTGAGTTTAGGTATACAGGAACGAACAGATAAATGGAGGAGAGAGTTGAATAAACAGGGAAGAATAAAAGGGTAGATGAACAGAGAAGCGAAGAGACGAGGCTATGGAAGCGGAAGTGATGATTTTTGTACGGTAAGAAAGATGTACTGGGAGACAAGACAAAGATAGCCACAGCAGAATATATATATATACATATATATATATATATATATATATATATATATATATATATATATATATATATATATATATCGATAAAATCACACGGGGAAACAACGGAGCACCTTGGCTTTCGTCTTTATTCAAGACATCTTCAGAGGCAACTGAGTTGCCTCTGAAGATGTCTTGAAAGTTTTTCATTGTGGATCTACATGAAATATATATATATATATATATATATATATATATATATATATATATATATATATATATATATATATATATATATATATATATATATATATAATAAAACTTCAAACTAATAAAAATAGTGCTTTGTTTGACGAGATAAGATACATTATTTGGTGAAAGGGAGAAATGGTATTTGGTGAATGGCTGCGAAACTAAGAGAATAATCAAGTCACAACGTACAGATCACACAAGCAGACATTCAGTAACTGCAATATAAAGAAATTATTACTAGATAGGAAAAATTATTATAAGACTGATAAAGACCAAGAGGAATTAGTGAAAATAAGGATGATGAACGCTGTAAGATTCGTGAGAAGTGATCTGTTAGGAAACACCTAGCCGATCAGTTGATTGAAAAACGCTTTTAGGAAACCACGAAGACGAGATGATCTAGTTTGGCTTTACGTTAGACAAAAAGAAAATAAGAATCAGAACGATGGATTTGTTGGTAGAGTCAAATTAACGTAAATACCTGTGCTGTAGTAGACTTTTTTAGAGGGTAAAAAAAATAGATCGGTGAAAATGTTAAACTTAATTATGGATATGTTGGTAGAATTATGTTAACTGCTATAATAGTGTTTAAAGGATAAAAAGATATAAAGAAATATTAGTGAAAATGGACAGAGCGAAAACGAGGAACCAACACGGGAAAGTGAGGTTGAAAGAGTACTACCAACAGTGAAAGTTAAGATCACTTGTTTACTCCAGTGAATGATGCTAGAAAAAATAACAGAAAGAACTACCGTAGGAAGTATTATTTGTAGACTGTTTATGATAACACGGAGAACAAAGGGAGGGTTACGGAGCAGTGGTATGTGATTGTCGGGAGGGGAGCAACTATTTAAAGTGTCGTGGGTCGAAGGCCAGAGGCATTGAATTAGATCTGGCGTGTCGGCGGCGCCTCGTTCCCCCACAATCCAATAGCTTTAATTAAGCTTAAAGGTGTAAAATGCGTAGGTGTAACGGAACTTCCAAAAGGGGGAAATTAAGGGAGGCGGGCGCACTTCACGCTCCCTTTAGATTCTTAGCCGCATTATGGAAAAATAAATGTGTATGATTAAGAAGGAGAGAAGATGTCAGGTGGAAATGGCGGCTGTGAGAAAAGAAAGTTAAAATTACATTAACACTCTAGAGAGATGGTTACCCACGCCTACTATTGACCCGGTGACCTTACCTTTGAACTTCAGAATTATTCCTTGACCTCCATGTGTCAGGGAATTACACTAGACTCTCGTGTATGATGTATCAGGAACAGTCACTCTAGTAACTCCGCCTCCTGCTTTTCCCGGAGGGGGTGAAGCACCTCGGCCTGGTCTCACCTGCCTTGGCTTATTTAAGGTAGTTGCCTAATGTCGTTTAAGAACTCGAGCTGTAAGTTAGTCGCTGGCCAGGATGTATCTGGTCTTATTTATACACCAAAGTTATTTAGCTACCGTTACTTCCTGCCAAGTTATCGTGTGAACATGGAGTAAACAAACAAAGAAATGGACGGAACTAAATAGGCTAACCGCGGGTGGGAGTGGGAGCGTCGGGGGGAAAGTTGAGGAAGAGAGTTGTAGGTGAGAAAATGGCTGGGGAAAGGATGGAAAGAAACGGAGAGAACTTTCAGTAATTGTTTCTAACCAAATCATCCTATTTAAATTGAAGGCAACGATCTATAAAAAAAACTGATACAACCCATTCTTATATCGTGAAACACAGAATTTTGGCAATAAGAAGGAAGGAAAAATGTATATTAATGAGAGAACAGAAGATAATATTAAAGTATGCACTGGAGATATCACTGAAGCTTTAAGAGATGGCTGCGTCAGTGTTGTGTTGCATGTTAAGATACAACCAAGAACGCAGGAGAGCCCCTGACTGAGCCAGCTGAGACGTGTGTTGAGAGGAAAAAGAGTTCATTGAAAAGGTAGCAGATCAAATGGGCCCCCAACCTAACCATTAGGATGAAGGTCCGTTGGGAATGAGATCCATTAGAACTGTGGGTCTATAAGGATTTGAGTTGACTCGAAAAGGAGCCCACGAGGATTGGGACCCCATGCACTAAGGTTGGATTCCAAACCTAGTGATAAAGAGGTCAGGGCCTAGTGGGAGAATGAAAAGGGCCATGAAAGATGACAAACTGGTGCAGGAAGTGTAAAGGTGAACTTACTTTGAGAAGGAAGTAACATCTCCCACTTGCTGACCTCCACACTAGTTGAGATGTGACCTAGATGTAATACGGCATCTTTTAAGCGTGTTTTTTTTATTTTATTACCAGGATACATGAAACACTACATGGGTTGCACTAACCCCGATGGCTCCGTGTTTTCAGAGCCATCGGAAATATGTGTGTGTGTGTGTGTGTGTGTGTGTGTGTGTGTGTGTGTGTGTGTGTGTGTGTGTGTGTGTGTGTGTGTGTGAGAACGAGTTCCTCCGATTGACACAGCAAACCCCACTTGAGAATTTCCTACTGAATAAAATTTCACCATCAATATAGTAGAGTGAACTGAAACCCCCGCCAATTTAGTCGTCTTTTTCTTATTCCTAACACTTTGGTAAGATATCAGGTAGGGTTTTAGTGGAGTCTCCCCTGTTGGGCCGGGGCGGGGGGTCGTGTTTATGAATCGCTGAAGCGGGGCTGTGATTCCCCTCAGGCACCCTAGGAGGGCCGGGCTAGACCTTTGTGACTCCTCCATGGTAGTGACAAGAGAGGGCAGGGTTGTGAAGGTCACGTACGGAAATAACCTGGAATACTGGTGACGCAAATGGATGGTGCCTTGGCCACCCTCTCCTCCCTCGTGTAGAGCTAAAACAACAGGTCGTGGAGGAGGAAGATACACACTTTTGTATGTTTACTATATTGCTACTGTTGTGCCCTATCAATACGTCTGACTCCCTTCCCCAAGTCTGAAGTTACATTATACAGGAATATAATAACATACACCATGTTTGTATTCATATACCCATGGTCGAATACCCATACTCTTTATCAGGGCTGTGATTTACGTCGATTTAAATCTAAATATTTTTTTAACAATAATTGAAATTTGTTTTTCCCTTGAGATTCTCTGTGGTAGTATAGCTACAGTAGGTATAGGCAGCTACCAAACAGGGAGGTACTACCGCCTGGGAAGATATTGGAAGCATAATGTATTGTCTAATGGTAGATCCTGCTGCCATATGGCATCACGAAAATTGTGACCAAGTCCCAGGTTGCTGATCTGACTTTCTGCCTCATTTACACACTATTGCAGGGTCTCAATTGTTTCTCTTACTTGAACTACACAACATACCGGTATATAATTTCTCACTCTTGGTTTATTTTTCAATTTATATTTATTTATGGTTATTATTTTGATTATTTTGATTATTTTATTTGTATTGCCATTAATTGTATTAATTGTTGTAATAATAATAATAATAATAATAATAATAATAATAATAATAATAATAATAATAATAATAATAAAAGATATTATTATTATAATTATTATTTATTATTATATTTTCTCCCCCCAGGCCCCGATGTGGGTCAGTGACCTATGCCCGGGTGGGCATATCCCCGTAAAAAAAAATCGACTACTTAGGATGTACAGGGGGTCTTCGTAATATGTTGTACCACTATCCGTCATTTCATATATACGTCGCTTACAATACTCTAGGAAAAAATTCATTCTGTCACTTGTTTCACATATACTGTACGTCGTCTGCATCTGAATATGACGCATAGTGTTAAAAACATCTAATATAATGTTAAAATTACTACAATAAGTAATAAACTGATAAAATAAAAAAAATTACACGTAAATCATTTCTAAGGAATATTAATGTTTATAAGGCTTGTTTTTTTATTCAACTTACTTCGAAGTTAAAATTCCAATTATTTCTCCATACGAATTTTGCTGCAGAGAGTTTAATCAGATTTATTTCAAGCTCTTACGGCGAAATATGTCTGATTAATTGAGACATGAGTATGCTGTAATCTAATGTTATAATTTATCTATTTTATTTCAAGTTTTATTTAACCCCCAATAAGCCGTAGATGGAGAAAATGTCATATAAGATTCTTTGAGTTTCTCTTAATTATTTTTTTACAGCAGATGTAATTAGAAGCGATTGTGTAATATCATTGATGCGCCCAAAAGTAGGTCCGTCACCTGCCTCAGTGTTTTACATTTGCTGAACATGCTTGACCGTGGGAGTGCTTACAGTAGTTGAGGTTGCTGTGTGGTTTGTGGTGTGGCGATAACGTAGCATAATTCTTATAAATGGCATAAAAATATACAGCACAGTACTAATAAGATTCGGGTGGCATTGCATTTAAAACCTCTTAGCTTGGCTAGGTTGGGGTGAGTGTAAGGGGACTGGGAGCCGACTCAGCTTATCCCATTCATACTTGAGTGTTGTCTCTGTCCCCGTGTTGTATCATGGTGTTTGGATGTCATGATGGAAGACGTATATTATGAAATGTGCATTGTCCGTGTGTTTATTCCAGTAACACTGACTACAAGTCCGGGTCTGTTTATTTTTGCTAGAGCCAGTTATGTATAGCCTGTGCACAAAATAAACAACCTTCATGCGCCGCACCAGACTGATTTGGCTATCACCTTTTAAATAACCATAGAAAGGGTCGCGGTGTCGCCAACAGCGCTAGATATGGGGTTTCAGTGTTAAATCCCATATGATGGCAGATTCGTACCAGCCAACCTAACGATCTTAGTTTTTTTTTTAACCGAGGATTAGATTGTTCTTGTCTGCTATCATAAATGGCTTAGCACCGTTGCTTCCATAACTAACGCGGTTGATGGATCCGACACTCCTCTCATGGAGATTTAGAACATAATTTTCCTGCTGCTGACCAGATTTACAGGTCATGATGCAGGGTGCGGCTTACTGCGCATCCTACACAATTACCAAATCGGCCTCGCGCGTGCCAAGGTCGTTTATATTGTAGACTGTATACCCGACACTGGCAGCCAGAAATACTGTATATATGAAAGTAGGACTCGGTGTTTGTTGCCACTTCCTTGTGCTTTGTTTATAGAAAACCTTTGAAATACCTACAGATTGCAACAACAAAAATGAAAGTGTTTTATTTGAAATCATCACCGGTGTAGTAGTGTGCTTGATAGTTGTTTGTAGGTAACCAAGAGAATAACGGATCTGCGTATAGTATTGAGTACCTTACGTATTTGTAGTTTTATTGTAGCAAATAGTGAACAAGTTGCGACTGTAGTTTTTGTGTAGTTACTCGACCTGATCACGTCCAAATAATTTAATGCTGAATTTTATCTTGTAAAATAATTTATCTCCTGAACTTCATGACTTCACTTACCCCAGAATAGTGAACTATTCTCATCTTTAATGTTTACTTGTTTCTTAGTTTTTTTTTTTTAATGATTTACATCATGTCCCAAAGTTATCGTGCATCCTCATTTCGTCTCACCATTCACGTTTTCTGCTGTATTCACCTTCAATCAGAGTACCATCCTCACATCTGAATGTTGGCGACCACAGTCCTCCCACTCTAAATGGTCTCGGGCAGTTTTTACCAATCCTCCGAGGTTTTGTATCTCTGGGACCCAGTTTTTAATTTCATTCACCCATCCCAGTCTCTGCTTTACCGGGCCCTCCTACCCTCATCTTTACCCTTTAATATTTTTTATTATCCCCGCATCCCTAATTATATGACCTAAGTATTATTCACCATACATAAACCAAACTATTGATAATTATAATCACGCGCGGATCATCCGGGAATATCAAAGGCGGGTCCAAGAAGTTGTGGGTGGGGGCAACATGGTGAGCACAGCTAGCCCATCCTGCTGGGGGGGAGGGGGGGTAATCCCCCCCTTTTTTTTGAGCTGACCAATATCATGGGCATTTGGGGGGTATTTTGAAGCCATGTGCACTTGATATTAGGAGTTATTCTGAGGTCACTAGTAGTTACTTTTTTCTATACAACAACGCCTGAGTACAATACTGTTTTAAAGAAAAAACATTGGATTTTTCTGGTGAAAAGGAGGGCCCGGACCCCCAGGAACCCTCCCCCCCCATTGGGTCCGCCTCTGATATTACAACCCTGTCGACAGTTTTCCCCACTTTTCATTCTTGCATTCAGAATTACTGTACTCGTTTTCTCCCTTTCCATTTAAATTTTTCTTTACGTTCCATTTTGCTTTTCTCAGTATTCCGACTGACAACCTGTAGTTTCCAGATGCCTGCTAGGCATTCCCGCTTATACAGTATTGTGTACCACTAAAAGTTTTCACCGTAGAATTTCCTTCCAGAGCTGTTGTGAGATTCTTGTATGATCTTGTAATTGTCAGTCTAGTTTTATAATCCTTATGCTTGTCAAGTCCACCCTATTCCTTAAAATCTTATGATGCCAGCTCTGTCTATATACAGTACAGCCATATTCATCTTCTCATATTTAACCTCCCATTTCCACTCTTTGTTCGTTTACCTTCAGTAATTCATGATCTGTCTCGGTCTCTTTTTTTTTTTCGTGCATCACATATAAAATACAGTACAGTGCGTACTCCATTTCCTACTTATGTTTTTCGTTTCTCTTTTATCTTTGTCCACGTTATTCCTTGTACGTACTATACCACCTAATTCATGTTTTTCACTTTGTCTCATCTTATGTCTTTACCTGGTTATGTCTTCCAAGTTCTTGAACCTTTAAATATTTCTGCCATATTAGTCGCATATTTTCATGTCCTTCAACTTATAAGTACTGTACAGTACTTGACCCTGAACTTGCCTCGAGTATAGCACTGTACTTAATACAGTACAGTATATTTTATTTCTTAAACAAGTTGCTTGTTTTGTGTTTAAACCCTTTAATGAACTTTAGTGAGTAAAATTACACTTTATATATATTTTTTTGGGGCGTGATAAAGTATATGCTAAAGGCCATCTTTTTTATCAACAGATCTGCAGGAGCTTCTCCCAGCTGCTCCAGATTACTTGGAGTCACCAGTGTCAGATGGCACCATTGAGGAGAATTTTGAGGCCGAGCTAGGAAGTGCTCTTGGGGAGGAGGATGAACAGGCACTCCACCACACCTTCACTGATGATAATGATTTCACAGATATTGCCAGACATGGTATTGTTGATATTGTTGGTGATGATACCTATGGCAGGAAGGTCATCGTGGTGTCTGCGTGCAAGATGCCCAGTAATAAAGTTTTCAACCATGAAAAATTTCTGAAGTAGGTTTATATAAATTTTTTTCTCTCACATGTTACTGTCCTCATTAAGGGCCCATTATTTATTATTTTTTTATATTTCTATGTACTGTACAGTCTCGGACAAAAGTTCACTCCCCATCGTCAAACTCAGTCACAGGAACGCGTCTCTGAATTTACAGTACAGTACTCACTGCCGGATTTAGACCTGTGGAGGCCCATGGGCAGCCTCTTTGTGGAGGCCCCCCCTCATTATAACTGCCCAAGAGGGTGGGGTGGCGAGTGAAGTGAGCCTAAACATTTGGGAGTTCCGGGGGGCGCTGTAAGCCCCCAGGAAAATTTTGAAATTTGAACACTTCTTTGGAGAATTTTGAAGCCATATTTAGTTATATTAAGGAAATTAGAACATTGAGAAATTTTTAATTAACTGTATATTTATTGATAGTGTACAAATTCCCAACACACACACAAAAGTGAGACATGACTGGAGTCATTCATGTGGTTTCAAGTCGACCAGCCCTGATATAGCTACTACTGCACATGTGGAGGCCCCCAGATTGTGGAGGCCCCTGGGCAGCTGCCCACTTTGCCCACTCCTGAATCCGGCCCTGACAGTACTTACCCTTACTGTTATACAGCTTATCTCGTCTGGGGTCGATGCTGGTTCATTTTGGGAGGGAGCGAACTTTTGATCCCGACTGTACTTAATTTTGGTGGTAATGGGATATACTGTATTATCATTGAGTGATTTAAATTGTTTCAATAAGAGTCTTGTAATTGTAGAGAAAACAAAAACTATGCACCATTTAGAAAGAAGTAATGTAAGCAGCAATGAATTTAAAAACAATATAAATAAAATCCACAAAAGCCTCATCTTTTAAGCATGAAACTTTTCAAGTGAGTAAAGTTGCTTAACAAACGTTTTTTGTTGGATCTCTTTTTAGAGATTAAAAAAAGGAGAAACTCATAACAGCAGTGATATACAGTACAGTACAGGGATCCACAAAGCTTACACTGTGCCCCAGTACAGTCTTTGGCTTCGCAGGAGACAAACCTACAGTACTGTATATGGAAAAGGGAAGATATTTGGGGAGGCGTGATGAATAATGAAGGGTGTTTTAGTGGACGGATTTTCAACAGTGTATTGCCAATAACGTTTGAAATGGAGCAACTGTGTTAGGTATTTGTGTTTATGTGTGTGGGATGAGGATGGGAGGGCAATGAGAAAACAGTGAAATGAGATAAAAATAGTTTAGTCAGGGAAGCAAGAAGATCTGAGTAGAATTATGTTACTTACTTGTTTATTATAAAACTTTTTATCACAATTCCATAACTTCATAAATACGTGTAGATATGGACATTGGATTGCAATTGCTGAATTTACCCTCATCCTAATATATCCCCATTCAAAATAGGCTTTAACCATTAAGATTAGCGATCAGTTCAAATGACCCCATGGCCTAATGAGTGCCAGTCCTAATTAATGGTTAGGTCGTGTTAGATTTGACTGAGCTTCTAATTTGTAATTGTCTGAGAAGAGTGGTGATCTAAACTGTTCTCCGCTACCGACTATTGCACATTATCTGCATTGGGCCAAAAACATGCAGATACTACTGTAGTAAAAACTGTACAGTATTAAGATGGGCTAAGACTTTCAGATTATGGTGCTGTTAAGAAACATGTGGTCTAATTATATAGTTCAGACAATAAAATGTCACTGAAATGTAACGTATTTTCTTTTTTTTTCTTTTTTTTTTACTGGTAATCTTTATTTAATTTTTTTACCAGGTACCTGATGTTTACATTAGACCAGTATGTTGAGCAGGACTACTCGCTGGTGTACTTCCACTATGGACTTAACAGCAAGAACAAGCCTCCTGTCTCATGGTTGTGGTCAGCATACAAAGCTCTTGATCGCAAATATAAGAAGAATCTCAAGGCTCTCTATCTGGTCCATCCAACCAACTTTATCAGAGTTGTGTACAATATCTTCAAACCTGCCATTAGGTAATTGTTTCACTATAAAAGCCTTGGTATCAAGTATATTTTACAAAAGGTTTTGCTGTGCTTAGATGTTCATAGTATTGTTCTTGATTTAAATTTGCTTGACAATGGCCAATGAGAGTAGAGTTCACATTACTGTAATTGCTTGTTGTGAATTATGTATTTTGAGAAAACAGAATTTTCCCATATGTCCTCCTTTCAACTCTTGTTTATATAGAGTATACTGTACTGTATATATATTTTTTTACAGTGCCAAATTTGGACGCAAGGTGATGTATGTGAACTACTTACATGAGCTGCAGCAGCACCTTCACCTCGGCCAATTACCTATTCCTCAACGTGTCCAACAGTAAGTACAGGACAGTATTGTGGTGTAGTGGATAGAAGGGAGGGAACACAACAAATTAATACAGCAATTTTATTTGCATCTTTATAGACAAAGTACAATTCAATGCGTTTATTGTTATCACAGTAGCTAAAAGTTTAAGGAAATAATTTGGTTAAAATGCATAAATCACACTGAACTCCCCTCCACAGGCATGATCAACAACTTCTTGCAAAATTGAAAAGCCTTCCCAAAACTCCTGGGGCAGGATCCAATAAGCCTCTTCCCACACAGCAGTTTGGTGTATCTTTACAATACATCAAAGATGCGAGTGATCAGGACCCAATTCCTCCTGTACTAAAAAACTGTATCACCTTCCTTGATCATCCAGATGGTAAGAAGGATTAATCATTTTAACATTATCCATATGTTCTCTTTTTCCTATAATTATCATTCTTATATAAAACATGTTAGTTACAATTGATTTTCAATAATAATTAAGCCTTTTGATGTTAGATGGTTGACATTTGAGTGAAACAATCAGTTGCCACTTACGCCAAAGTATTTTATACTGAAATTCTACCGATACATCGGTACATCTGTAATGTTGAGTGTTGTATGTTGAAGGTTAATGTGATTCAAATGTTGGACAGTTGAGTAACTTATGTTTCTTCTTGGCTTCTGGTAACATTCAAAAGAAGCGACTGTACTTTTTTAAATTTTATAAGGCTTTGCAGCCAGTCTTATATAATTTTCACCCAACTTCTCATGAGTTGAGATGAGCATCAAGGGATTTTCCGTATCATTTTTGCTGAGGCTGGGGCATTCACTTCATGGTTTTGTAATACAAGATGATGGTAGTAATACATTTTAGAAGTAGTACATCTCATTCTCTCTATACATACTGTATTCATCATGATCATATTGATAAGGTCACCACTTTGCAGCAGTTCAGTGTAGGTCATCGCAAACAAGTCCTTTGTTGGTACCATGTCAGCAGGAACTAGAATTATTAAATGGAAATTTCTTATTTCTATAGCCTGAAAACTACGATAGAGTGATTTGCTGATCTACCCCCAGGTGCTCAAACAAACACATAATGTATACCGTATATGTCAGCGTAAAAGATGGAATTTGAACTTTAAAAAAAATCTGCCAAAAATTAGGGGGTCGTCTTAAACACCAGGTATACAATCTGAACCTCTACATCATGTGGTTTAGTGTGTCACCAGTGGTGATGGAGAACATCGTAAAACACTCGCCTTAATCCCACGGTACTACCACTAATTATTTTCTACTGAAACTTACGCTTGGGAAGCTGGATTAAAAGTAAGATTACCGGTATATTAAAATAATAAAAATGTATTATAAACTTATCTAACATACCGTAAATACTGTAAAATATAAACATATTAAACACAGGTATCATCACGCACCGCCCGCCATTTGCAACCGCCGCCGAAGTAAACAAACAACCAGTCCTACCAATCGTCTCGCGTTGCAAGTTTATAAATTAAAGAAAATACCTGCAGTGTATTTTATGCCTACATTTCTAATATATTACAGTACAGTTGTACCCCCTTAACGCGGTCAATTGAACCCAGAGGGTCCCGCGTTAAGTGAAAACCGCGTTAAGTGAATAACAGAACATATGGGATTAATTCCAATAGAACCCAGCCCGACCCCCAAACTCCACTTTTTGACGACAAATAACTATGTTGTAGTAAAAATAACATCTTAATTTTATGATGGTACATGCACACAATTAATACTTAAGAGAAATAGAGAAATACAGTCGCCAAGTTAATGTCCATTCAAATAATGGACTCAACTCCCTCCCCCTCTTCTCACACTACACTCACTGGCTCTTCCCTCTGAGAAATTTTTGGGGGAAAACCAGGTATAGTAATAAATAATTCCTCAAACTAAAGTTAGGATAATATAATTGACATTGCTGGATTCCTTGTAAGACCAGGAATATTTTGAATATAAATGTCATATATTTTTCACAAAAGATAACATAATTACCTAGAGAACAATTTTTATCTAAAAATTGTATGTTTAATGCAAAATATATGTTGTTTATATTCAAAATGATCACCAAATTATAAGAATTCCAGCAATGTAAATTATATTCTGGCCGGATAATTTGTATGAATTTTATGAGCTAAAACAAATATCTACAGTTAATAAAAAAAAAAAAATATTCTTCAACACTATCTGTCAATCAAAGTACCCCACCTTGCCTCCCCCCCTCTTCCAACCGCTCGGTCAGTCCCAACCCTCCCTCCACCCCCCACCAATCCTCCATTCAAGAGTTTTTAACATTTAGTATTAAATAATACCTCAGATTAAAGTTAGGATAATATAATTGACATTGCTGGATTCCTTGTAAGACCAGGAATATTTTGAATATAAATGTCATATATTTTGGACAAAAGATAACATAATTACCTAGAGAACAATTTTTATCTAAAAATTGTATGTTTAATGCAAAATATATGTTGTTTATATTCAAAATGATCACCAAATTATAAGAATTCCAGCAATGTAAATTATATTCTGACCGGGTAATTTGTATGAATTTTATGAGCTAAAACAAATATCTTCAGTTAAAAAAAAAAATAATTCTTCACCGGGTAACAGATGGTCGGTCGGTCGGTCGGTCCCTCCCTCCCCCCCACCCCCCACCCCCCACCAACCGTCCCAAGGAGATGTGTGGGATAACCACTAAATTTTAATAAATAATACCTCAAACTAAAGTTAGGATAATATAATTGACATTGCTGGATTCCTTGTAAGACCAGGAATATTTTGAATATAAATGTCATATATTTTGGACAAAAGATAACATAATTACCTAGAGAACAATTTTTATCTAAAAATTGTATGTTTAATGCAAAATATATGTTGTTTATATTCAAAATGATCACCAAATTATAAGAATTCCAGCAATGTAAATTATATTCTGGCTGGGTAATTTGTATGAATTTTATGAGCTAAAACAGGCAGTCAGGCAGGGTGGCGGGTTGAGGGTGGTGCGAATCTAAAAATAGCTCTCGAGCCGGACACTCACCGCGTTGCTGTGGAAAAATCCGGGTTAAGTGAAAGTTCAGCTTTGGCAAGGCACCGCGTATATGCGAAAACGCGTTAAGTGAAAGCGCGTTAAGGGGGTAATACTGTATATTATAAATAAACAAATAAATCAGTAAATCCATTTCAAGTACAGTAAATGGTAAAATTTTACTCGTCACCGACATTAGTTCCAGTAAAATAACCGACTCCTAAGTGATGTCACTAGTGTTTTCACTACACCAGCTGGTAACGTTTGATGCAGATTATGGTAGTTAGTTAACAATATTTTGCTATTGCTTGAAGTGAATTGGCCTTATTTTAAATAACCAAAGCTGTGTTGCTTAGCAGTGTGTTTAACAACATCACTCCACTGGTCAGTGGGATGGTTGGTAAAGGACTACTGGGGCAGTAAGCTCCCAGTGGTAAGTGTCAAATTTGTGGGAGTCTTATACAGCGAGTATAGCTCAAAACCTACGCTTTAAATGGAAATTTGGGGGGTCGTCTTATACACCCTGTGGCCTTGTATGCCGACATATACGGTATATAAATTTTCCCCGGACATCATTTTAACTCTTGTGGACTAAAATATAGTATGTAGAAAAATGTGGAAACCAAATATGAGTCCATTACTTCCTCAGTTCAGCCGTGGTGAATTTGTGAGTCTTGACAACAAATTAGATGTAAATAACTCTGTACATACATAAGTGTGCATAGTTCTGCAGTAAATTGTTGATAGTTGCCCATTAGGTCTTCAGTCAATATACTGTATATACTGTACTGTATACAGTACTCTACAGTATGTATGTGGAAATAGATAGTTCAACACAGTCCATTATATATAGTATATATGGAGGTAGAATGTGCAGGTCCCTTAATGTTTACCTTACAGGAAAAACAATAATTATACAAATAATGTAGATATTTTTCAGCATCTCATATACTGTACAGTATTTGATTTACTGGCCTATTATTTCATAGACTGCTTTCATTACAGCTCTAGAAACGGAAGGACTTTTCCGTCGATCTAGTGCAGCAGCTGTGGTGAAAAGTGTACAGGAACGCTTCAATAAAGGTGAAGACGTGAACTTTGATTTAGACACTGATGTGCACACAGCAGCAGTAATCATCAAAACCTTCCTTCGGGAGCTAGAAGAACCTCTAATGACTTTTGATCTTTATGATGAAGTTATCGAGTTTCAAGGTTGGTGATAATGTTGTCTATTATTCTCCCCAGTGGAAGGAGCCTGTATTTGCTGATTTGTCTGTCTGCCCGTCCCACTTATTTGTCCGACCAACACTTGTGTCTAGTTTATAGTTTTGTACCTGTGAAGGAATTTTGATGATAATTTAGAAGGTGGCTAATATCAACAGGACAATGTGTCACAGAGAACTCACATGTCCCCAATCATGAAGACCAATCTCACACTTTGGTGTGTGTGTGTGTGTGATAATAATTAACGGTTTATTGAAAGAGCATGGCAGCCGGAAGGCTGAAAATATACAATTACATAATTGGGGAATGGGTCTCTTGATTTACAAATGATGTACAAGTAACATAAGTGATACAAATATGACATATAATAATTAGGTGTTGATAATTTTTACAATGGTTGGGACTGGGCTGTACTTATAGCAATCAGTTCATGCTCGTATGGGTTGGTTGCGGTTGTGCAGGTGTGTGGCCAGGACAGTAGCTTGGGGCAATGCAGGTGTGCTCCATCCTTCAGGTTAGGTCAGGTGAAGCCATGAGGTCAGGTCAGGTTAGGTCAGATCCAGCCACAATCAGTATTGCTGTGTTTTTGAGCTTTTCCTTCGAGTTGAAATTGCCACTTTTGTATATCACTTGTGGGTTAATCGTCAATCCTTGCACTGTACTGTTGGTGTGAGGATGTTGATAAATCCAGATGGGAAGGAGGAGATGGGGAAGGGGAGAGCCCGACAGACCGGGCTAGCAGCTGTCTCCATGGTCAAGAGACCACGGCCCGTTAGCGGGCAGCGCCGACTACACACGTCATTACCCTATGAAGGCTGAGGGAAGTGTGTGTGTGTGTGTGTTTTTTTTTTTTTTTATTAGATTAGACTGGACAGTGTAGGAAATTTACCTAATCTGATCAATCAACAGGGGTACCCCATGGACAGGTCTGAGATTATCCCACACCTCTCTGGAAACAGAAGTTTAACTTATGTGTTGGAGAATACACCCAGTGGGTCGAATAAGTGGGTGACTCATTAGAACATTATGATTCATTATGCATTAGGGTGCATTTACACCGATGCCAAGTAGGACATACAGTAATCTCCCTATTAGCTGGAATACCCGGTCCTTGGAACTCTCCAATAGCCGGATTGAATTTAAAGCCTTCCTGGAAATTCCAGGAAAACTCTCTCCATTCCGAGCATGGGAAATGAGTTTCTTACGTCTTTTTCAAAAAAGAATTGAGTCCCCATTATTATATTGTGTTGAAATATTTTATCTAAGGATTTTTTAGTGAAAATTATGTAGAGAATTTATTCAGGATCATTATGGTACCAAATTCATCTCTGAAGCTCAATTAGAACAGTTGCTGTCAATAAAAGCTTGTACACTTTTTCACTATCCGTAACTATTTTCACTCGTGACTGTGGCCTAAATGTAATGGCAGTGTTTTTGTCCATGTGAGATGTGTAGTTTAGACTCTTCGAAACATTCTGGGAATGTGCGATTTTCTCTTGGAATGAGAAACTCGTCTCAATACTCGGAAATCTCATTCCCAGAAGAGCTCTGCACCAATTATAACTTCTGATGCAAATTGTCCGATAGTTTCATCTGGGGAGATAAAAAAACAGACAAGGAATAACTTTTTTTTTTTCCCAGACAAAACTGTTAGACATTTTAATTTTATGTTTATCCTCTTCGTCACTGATCGGCTCATTAGCCGCTGAATATATTGGCATCAGTGTGAACATGCCCTTAGACTACTGTACAGGTATTCATAAGCTTCAGTTACTTAAATTTGACTTAGATTATAGGAAGTACTGTACTTCATTACAAATGAACTAAATCATACTGAGTGACAGTTATTAGTACAGTACAAGGGTAATCCGATATGTCACAGTTCAAACATTCAAAATGAGATGGTTTTTAACTTTAAGTTTGAGGTGTAGGGAGTGAGTCGTGGTATAGTGCTACTTCCTGTGGTATAATGGGCTCTTTTAACTAGGTCATTAAACATAAATCTATGTTCTAAGCTAATAGTAACTAGGAGGGAGGTCTTCCTGATGTATCATAAAATACTTATTTTTATTTTTCCAGTCATACCTGTTTTCTTTTATCTCCAATAGTCTCAGGATTCATATATTTGTTGAAGTTCCTGTGAGATAAAGTCATTTGGAGAATCTTCACTTCCTTTCTTGTCTGGAAGTGATTCTAATGGTCTTAAGTTGAATTTTCTGTTTCTTATCATGTGTCCCTCTGAGAGACTTAAAATGAAGCCATTTCTGA